>NW_024080467.1:0-22871 GCF_014754425.2 Oryx dammah
CACTAGCCTCAGGCCTGCCATGTTAACCTGTGCTGGCCAGATGACCAACCATTTAAACTCATGAATGTTATGGACCAGTTACAAGCTGAGAGTTCTGTTATGGCACTTCATTATTGCACTGTTTCTACCATTGTTTTACTGTGTCAGAGTGTTTTCCCCCTTGTTGTTCTTTAGTTTCTAAGTCATGTCTGATTGTTTGGGACACCATGGGCTGTAGCCCACCAGGCTCCTCTGTCCATGGGATTCTCCAGGCAAGAATACTGGAGTGGGTTGCCATTTCCTTTCCAGGGGATCTTCCCGACCCAGGGATGGAATCTGCATCTACTGCATTGGCAGGCAGTTTACCACTGAGACACCTGGGAAGCTGGATTTCCACCCAGGTCTCCTGAATTGCAGGCAAATTCTTTACCTACTTTATAATAAATGATGTAAAATGGCAAAATGGAAATGTACATTCAAGGGCTAAGGATCTCAAAAATGAATGTGCTCAGCAATCCTTAGACATGACAGTAGTGACCTCCTCAATTGGGCATCACTGCGTGTTTAATATTAAAAAATGTGTTTTGAATGGAAAAGACAAAGTGAAAGGAAGTTTGTTTGTTTTTAATTTATGGATTGTTTCTGAGAAAATCCTGTTTTGCGTGTTGACTACTGAAAGTACTCGATCCACTTTAGAATTAAATGGTAATGAGTCTGTGACTCTGGATTTCAGTGAACCAAGGTGAGATTCTCTGGAGAGAACACAGTGTTAACCTGATTGTTTCATTCACTCTTAAGCTTCATTTCTGATCTTGTATGCTTAGGCCAGGACACATTTGACTTCTTCCTACCTTAACTATTCAATGCTTCTTGGTAAACCAGGTGTCCAAGAGTCAGGATCGAAAATCGGGCAGCATAGAAAAGCAGTCTGTTGGTTCCTTTGATAAAGTCAAAGAATCGAAGAAGTCTAGAGAATCAGAGTCATGCAGGTGAGTCAGGATCTAGGAATGATGGCTGGTTTGGGTGTTACCCTAGACTGGTGATAACTGTATCCTGGGAGGATTTTTTTCAAGTCCTAGAGGGCGGAATGTTGCTTTAAACCTTTGCTCCTTGGCTTTATCTTCACAGACGTCCTATGCACTGGCTTTCTTCCTGTGACTTTTTTTCAAACTATCTTCTCAGGTAGATATTCTCAAGATTCTGGGAGGTAGCAGTGACAAGGAGATGGAGTGCCTCCCTGGAGCTAGATAACACAACATACCAAGTTTGCTGCAGAACCCGTCAGTAGGGAAAAACAGTGGCACAGACCCAGTCAGAAAACTGAGAGGTCCCACCCTTCAATATGCCCAATACAAGATCCTCATAATTTAAAAAACTAAACAGAAATCATATCAATTATATTGAGCAACAGTTAATGTTTTGTCAAAAAAAATTAAAACCATTAGCAAAAATTCTAGTAAAAGAAGAGTGAGAAAGGGGGCATGATACAGAATTTTCTCCTGAACAAGCAAAGGCAACAAGCAAAGAAAAAATGCTGTTTTGTTAAAGAAACTGGCAAATAGTTCACTAGAAATGATGTAATTGGCAAATAAATCAGGGTGCATGTGGGGACTTAAAGTGATAAAAGTGACATTTCCCATAGACAGAGAAGGACAGTCTCTCCCCAGAATGGCTTCAGGTCATGTGGCTGGCTTACATCACTGACACAGTGTCAACATAAACTGCTGGCTGCACACAAAATTAAAAATTAAAGCTATCCACATGATGCAAAAGTAAGTGAATTTATGAACCTGAGCTTTTGAAAGGACTGACAGTTTATAATGGTGAAGTAGACTAAATTTAAGTTTCACTTCAGTGCACTGAGAGACCAAAGAGAAGGTCCAGAGATGTGTGACAGATGGGAGTAAAGATGATTTGAAATAAATAAGCAAAAATTAATCTGATACCAAGAATGACAGAAGGGGCTTTTCAGCCTTACCAGGGATCAGGAACATGCAGGTGAAAAGTGCGTTGAGACTGGTTTTCCATCTGTGAGTTTAATGGGAATTACAGTAGGGGAGACAGTGCTTGTGGTGGTGGGAGAGGTGTGTCCAGGAGCAGGTCAGCCTGGAGAGTGTTCCAGACCCAGTAGCACCACAGCCCCCCACCTGAACCTGTGCGGAAGATAATGCAGGCGGGGCAGCCATGTCCCTAAGGTTAGGAACAGCCAGAAGGCTGACATCTGCAAGTAGTCATGTGGACCCCCACCGCCCCACTCAACAGGCTCCTTCCCAAAAGCATAGTGCACCTGAACAGATGGTGATGTATGGGGTTCAGGCCATGGTACCTGAAGCAAGGCAGCCACATAATAAAGCAAGGAAATATTAGACATTCCTGCTGGTACAATTCTGCGTCTGTAAACACGAAAGAGGATGAACAGATCACCTGGCAGCTGTGCACAGTCAGGAGACTGTGATGGGCACCATCAGTGTCACCTGCAAAAGGACTCAGTGTCCCTCGCCTGAAGGGGGTCCTGCAGAGCCTGCCTCCACCAGCGGTTGGCCCTTGCTTGTTGCCACGAGTACCTACCCCCCCCATCCCACTCGGGGGCGCTGCCCACACTGCTGCAGCTCATGGGCCCTTGCAGCCTCTACTCTTCGCCTGCAGGGTGCGAGAGCTCGGTGATCGAGAGCAATACGCACAGGCAGAGCTGGAGCGGCAGGAGCACGAGGAGCTGCTATTCGCCCGTGAGAGGCTGGCCTTCCAGAGACGCCTCCTGGAGAGGGAGCGCATGGAGCGGGAGCGGCTGGAGCGCAAGCGCATGCGCGTGGAGCTCCTGCGGCGGCGCCAGCAAGAACTGCACTATGAGCAGGAGTGGAGGCCCTATGACGACGGGCGGTAAGCCACACTGCACCTCGCTGCCGCCTCTTAGGTGTCCCGTGGCATTTAGAACTGTGCCTTGCTCCCCAGAGCCTTGTTAACACGGGCTTTTTATTTAAAAGGAAGCACGAGTATTTTCTACAGCTCCACTTGATACTCTGTACTTTATTTGGAAACCTGAGATGTTTTGAGGTTGATGGAGAAATGGTGAAAGTTGTGCTTATTAAATCATTAGGTTCTAGTCCCAGTACAGGCTGTCCCCCTAACCCCCCGAGGAAGTTCAGACCCCCACAGGAGCACATAACACAGGGTGCTGGTCAGGTGATCAGGGACCAAAATGTGCCTCCTGGACACCTTCCATGCTTTGAAATCATTGCACTGATTTGTGTTGGTTCATTCTATTACTGAGGTTGATTTTAATTCCCCAGACATACTGTTGTGACATACAAATACTAAAACACTAACCACCAGTGAAAGGCCTGTTTCAGACCTTGCTGTGAGGAGTCTGGAGCAATAATCCTAGGGTTGATCCTGAGAGCTGTTCCACATGTATGGTGACTTGGGGAAGACTGCATGGTGTGTTTGTTCGTTTTAATCTGTCCCTGTGTAATATAACATTGAGACTTCTGTAAAGGATTTTTAAGATGTCTTAGGATTTTTGTGCATTTTACAAAATATTGATGAGACAGTTTGTTAAGATCATAGAATGTTTTTGAACAGGTACTTCTCAAGTGCTACTAGTCCTCTGCACTGGGTGTTTCCTGGGTCAAGTCTGCATGAGGCAACTGTCCTCGTAGACTGGCTGACCCTTGTGTGGCTGTGAGCAGTTCCCAGAGGGGATCTGACAACCCACTTCTCTGATCCCCTTCTGTAAGGAAACCTGAACTTCTCTGTGGGGGACTTGGGCATATTGGGTAAGAGAACAGAGCCCTTCAGTCACATCCCATATCACCCTTCCAGGCACTCACAACTCAAGTGGCAGAGAATGGCTTCTAGGGACATAGTTCTCGTTCTGTCAAGTGAGGGTTTAGTTTACCAGCTTCCACAGAGGTCGTCCATTAGGAGGGGGAAATGTACGTCCTTTCTTGCTTCCCCTCTAGGCTAGATGATGTTTACTGGCCAGAAGCTAAGCGGGCAGCCCTGGATGAGCGCTACCATTCTGACTTCGACCACCAGGACTGCTTCCACAACTTAGATCACAGGGACCAGAGCTGCTACCCTGATCACTCAGTTGACAGGTCAGCCACTGACCCTGCCCACCTGATGCATGTCTTTGTTCTGGTTCATTCTCTCTCTTTTTTAAACCTGGACCGTTTTCAAAGTCTTTATTGAATTTTTACAATATCTACCTTTTGGTTTTTTTGGGTCTTAAGGCATGTGGGTGTTAGCTTCCCAACCAAGGAACCCCCACCCTTCATTAGAAGGTTAAGCTTTGACTACCCGACTACAGGGACATTCCAGTCCTGGCTCATTCTTTTTTTGGTCCAAGCTGAATCTTAACGACGAAAAACTCCAGCGGCCCTTCTGGGTTCTAGGCTTCTAGGTTGCAAGCCCACTCGAACCGGCAGTTTGTTTGTGAATTACCTGGGTTCAACTCGGGAAATGTCTTCCATTTGGGGGTCTGACTACCTGTCTTTCTCCTTATGCTTCTATTTGAATTCCCTTTTTCAGGAGAGAAGGTTCAAAGTCAATCATGGAAGAAAGAGAAAAACAGGTAAGTTAGGAGCTGTGATTGTAGCCAGTACAGTCAATTCTTCAATTCTGTGTATGCCTCCTGGAAACTGAGGCGCAGGGACGGGACGGTATCTGTCGAAGGTCATACGGCCCTGGGAGCAGTCCTGGGGCCACCCTGCGACTACGATGGGCTTTCAGCGCTTTGAGGACCCCGGCTGGAGAGGAGGCGCCAGGCACAGCGAGGGGCGGTGTCAGTCCTGGTCTCACAGCCCGGCCCCGCGGTCCCTCACAGTTCGGGCCGAGGAAGTTCCTCAGCCTCTGGCGCCACCCCGGGGCCCCGGGCCGCCTCACCTTCTACAGCGGTTCATCAGGACACTCTTGTTGCCGCCCGTGTCCAGGTTCCGCTTCTTCAGTTCCGCCCGCAGGTCGCTAAGCCGTCACGTCCCGATTTCCGAGACGAAAGCGGCCATTCCTAAGGCGGCGGCCCTTACCAGAGGACCATCCTAGGCGTCTTGTCTCCACCAACTACTCTCCGCCGCCGGCAGCTGTAGCGGCTCTGAGCACAAAATGGCGCCGCCTGAGAGGAAAAGGCACGCCCTTCCTCCCGCCCGCCTCGCGATGCCCTGATGAAGCTTAACAGCACTGGCGCCAGGCCGCCGCCGACAGGCGGTGTGCCCGCAGTACGCATGCGTCGCGGCGGTTCGCGGCGGGAGGCCGGCGAGAAGCAGTACGCCGGCGTGCGTCCCTCCCACGGCTGCCACCACGCATGGGCAGACGCGGCCGGGAGCGTCGAACCCGCGCCGGGTACGCCTGCGCAGAAACGAGTCGCGCAGGGGCGGCCGGAGCGGTTCTCTCGCAGGCGGCGCCATTTTGTGCTGAAAGCCGAGGTAAACCCGGCCGGGTTCTGTGTGAAGTAGTCGGCGGAGCCAGGGTCCCTGGAATGGCGGAGTCTCTGTCCGGCTTAGGCGATTCTGGTGCGGCGGGCGCAGCGGCTCTGAGCTCCGCCTCGTCGGAGACCGGGACGCGGCGCCTCACCGACCTTAGGGTGATCGATCTGCGGGCGGAGCTGAAGAAACGGAACCTGGACTCGAGCGGCAACAAGAGCGCTTTGATGGAACGGCTTAGAAAGGTAGAGCTGGGGCCCTGGGGTGTGTGGGAGGTGGGCCGGGGAACCCCGGCGGCCGCTTCGGGGGCCTCCTGGCCTCGGGGTCCGTTTGCGGCCTGCCCCGGGCCTGTCCCCGCTTCGCTGAGGCCCGAGCGGGATCGCCGAGCCCCGGCGGGCCCAAGTTCAAAGCCCAGCGCTGCATCGGGGCGAGAACAAGAAAATCTCGACGCGAACGGGGGAAGTTCGAGGTGGCGGGTGACATCGGCCGAGGGCTTGTGTTACCGCATCAGCCCCTGCTTTTTAGGGCATCCTTCGGCTGCCTTCATCCCGATCTCTGAGAGTGGACGCGGAACCTGAAATCCTCGCTCTGCCCGGGGAGTCAGGGGACTCGGCCAAGGTCACTCGGCCGGGGAGGGGAGGTCGAGATTTGAACCCAGGCCGGGCGATTTTCTGAGCCGTGTGTTGGATGCGGGGGCCTCCTCTGGGGCGAGAGAAGCTGCTTGATCCGTTAGGGCCTAGAAGCCGAGAATAGGGGGGTAGTTTACGAAGTAACCGTATCAAAAGGGTATTGGGAGCGGGGTTGGGGGGAATGGCTTAGGGATTTGCCAGCACGGGCTCGGGGGCTCAGCCTGGTAGGGAGAGTGCTGTTCGTAATAAAGACCAGAAATGAAACCTACAGTTAGACCTCAGAACCTAAGGATTCTGCCAGTCTCCGTGACTCGATCTTGAGCGTGGAAGACATTTTAACCCCGTCTAGGCCTGTTTCTCCTTGTATCCAAAAGAAGAAAAGAATTCTTCCGCGTTACGATTAAGTAAAATGGCATAAAATGGGCTTGGCGTGCTGCCTAATACATGTGAACGCTTGAGGGGCAATCGCTGTCACAACTGACTCTCTTCTCTGTATCACTGTTTGGTGGGGGTGGTTTAGTCGGGTAAATCGTGTCCGACTCTTGCGATCCAATGGACTGTGCCCGCCAGGCTCTTCTGTCCATGGGATTCTCCAGGCAAGAATATTGGAGTGGGTTGCCATTTCCTTTTCCAGAGGATCTTCCCAACCCAGGAATGGAACCTGGGACTCCTGCATTGCAGGCACATGATTTAACAACTGAGCTATGAGGAAAGCCCTAAACTCTTGTAACAACTGGAGGTACTGCTGTTTGGTATTTGCAAACTGGGGGTTCTGACCCCTTCTTGCCGGGTCGGATTCTGAGGGATGCCTTTGAAAAGAAAGGAGTTAAGAATTTGTGCTCTTCCGCTTTCCTTGTGCTGTCTGATTCTGGTGAATTCTTTGTTTTACCGTCTCAACTCTTGTCCCAGGACTTCTCCTCTGTGATCTCTCAGCCTTGTCACCTATCCTCCCCCCACCTTACTTCCCCAAGCAGTACAGTTTGTGACTCATTCCACCGCCTCTTGCCTCACAAACAACAGAGGATCAGGGTTTTATTTATTAATTTCTGTTTAGAGGAAGTGAGGGTAATTTCCTATTATCCCGTTGAGGAAGTTCAGGGTTGAGAGTGATGAGTTATTATGCCCCAAGTCAGTGGGGCATTTGTAACTCTAGCATGTGTTTCTTTCACTATGGATACTGACTTCCCTCTAAGACGACAGGGCAGGCAGTTCACCACTGATGTGTTTACCTGGGGAGTATGCAAGGAGGGGAGGGTGGGCACCCAGGGACCTGTGATCCGTGTTACTAGCTTCAGGGCCTCCTGTCAACAAAGCCAAATTGGAGGGCTTTAGCCATTATTCCCCCAGATAATCCACAAGCCTTTGATGCTGATAGAGGATTGAATCTCCCTGTCAGGTTGGTGGTTGAGGCTGGTATGATCTTCCACTAGGGTCTGTGAGAGGAAAAATCCATCCCTCCTTGCTCTTCTATTAGGGATGTGCTCAAAATACACAAACACCATCAGTGTATACACCTATCTGCCACTCTGCCCGAGCAAGTCTGGAAGTAACTGGAATTCTTCTATTCTACTTCTATCACAGAGTGTTTTGTCCCTTTTCTGGTTTATTTATTTTTGTAGAAAAACAAAACAGGGAAAGGTGGAGGCAACAGTCTAATTTGGCAAGGCCTATAAGGATGACTCATAGCCTACAGTCCCCCTGGGGACGACCCTGTAAACACTACACCTAGAGACCATCTGAGAGGCAGACTGGTCCACTTTCTGTCCGAGGTAGTTGTTTTCTGCTGCTGGTGGTCCAGAATCTTTTGTCTCCAGGCAGAAGGTAAGGCACTTTCTGTTTAAGCCCTTCTTCATGCCAGGGCATAACTCCAAATCTTTCTTCTGGCTCTGGCTTCAGAGAAGAGGGAGAGGTTTTCTTTGTTCCTGGTACAGGTTAGGTGTGGAGCCCCCAAGCTTCATTCTGAACTTAGACTTTACCAAGCTAGAATACTCCTGAGAATCTTTGAGACTTCTGAAACTATTTACAAACAAAACAGCATTTGAAACTGATTTAAAAATAGAACATGGGTTCCCAAGACTATCCAGGAGAGAAAGGGTTTCCAAAAGTTAGAATCTGAGGCCTGGTGTCTGGGGATATCAGCATTGACAGGCTCAGTACATGTTCTTTTGTTTGTTTTGTGGGGGTTGGGGGTTGTTTGTTTCTTTTCCTCCTGAGTGCCTCCTTAGGGGCCTGCTCGGTGCTGAGCGACCCTGAGAGCTTCTTAACTGAGCAACACAATCTTGGGATGGGAGGCGCCACTCACTCAAAAATCCTTAGGGTTCTGTGTCCAATGAAGCAGGTCCCCTAGTGGTTGAGAGAAAAACCTTAGGAGTCAGAGATTTGTGAGGGATGAGGTAGTCTGTGTCCCATCCATAGCACGTCCCATATTCTGTCCAGATGGTGCTAATTCAGGCGTGGAATCAAGAGGGGATCAGGGTGGGTCTAATAACACATTGCTGAGTGACGTCATAGGCAATTAGCGAGTTTGCTTCTCCCTTTTTGAGTTCTTTTGGACCCAGGATTAGGATTTGTCAGATTGTGGTGATAATATTAAAAATAAGTCAAATGTCTGGTGAGTGCTTTCTTTATGTGACTAACAAGAATTTTCATGACAGCTTTCCAGGGTAAGAACTAATTAGTCCCTCATGCCAGAGTGAAAAACAAACTCGGAACAATTAAGTGAGCCTGCCTGAGACCAGGCAGCCAAAGTATAGTAGAATCAGTCTACCTCTGGGGCCCTTGCTGCAACAGAAAGAAGGAATGAATAGATGGGGAGGTACCCTTTCCAGATCAGCCCCTGAAGCGTCTGTGGAAGTCAAGTCTTGTGTGCTGCCTTTTTGGATGAGAACTTTTCTTTTCCCTTCACTTTAGGCAATTGAAGATGAGGGAGGTAATCCTGATGAAATTGAAATTACCTCTGAAGGAAATAAGAAGACTCCAAAGAGATCCAGCAAAGGTATGGAAAGTGATGTTAGGAACTTCTTTCAAACTGGCTTCCTCTGCTAATGTGCCTGTGGACTGCCCTTTGAATCTTTGATGGACCTTGAATGAAGGTGTGCATTTTCTTTCAAGATCTCTCCAGTGTGTTTTTGTTTCCATGGGATTTGGGAAGTCTCAGCACAGAAGAGGTACTGACACCTTTACTTATTTTCTTCTGTAGGTTTCTCGGCAGCTGTTGCTTATCCAGAGTCTTAACCTTCTTGAGGTAGAGAGTGTTTAGGATTACTTGAGTCTCAGACCTATTGCTCTGACTTGTGGAAAATTAACTTGCCTTTTAAATACCGCCTGGCCAAAACAGAGTTGTCGCTTTTACAGATGCTGCTTTCAGAAACTTCCTACCGCATAAAAGCCAGATTCCACACGGCATTAATGACCCTCACCATTGCCCCTTCCCGCTTCGGCCCCTACCATCTTCCTCTGTTACATCCACCTGCAATCAGGTCCCAGACATGTGGTTTTACTCCACCCACTCCTCTTCCCCACCTGTCTGCGTTTGAGTCCTAGTTTATCAAGAGACAACTTCTGATCTCACCAGTAGCAAGTCTTCTCTCCTTAGGTCCTCTGCACAGCCCTGGCCTGAGTTTCAATGCTGACATCATCCTGCCTTGTATCCTAATTAGGTTGTTGAGGACAGGGTCTGCTTCTTCCTTGTCTTCTTTCCTGCTAGTATTTACTCAATAAATTGAATTCCTAATTGAATTCAGTGACATTCAACTACTGTTTAAGAAAGAATCAGCTAAAACCAGGCAGTTGGGCCATCCTGAAAGTTCTCTGGGTAGTTGAAAGTTTTATTGCTCAGGCCCCGAAATGAAATATTTTTACCTGGCCAGTGGTGAAGACCTGGGTGTGAAATGTCTGAGAGGCAAGCACCGATATGGACCTCGCTTTGGTATATTATTAGTTCTGGGAGAATAGCAGTGTCATCACTTGGATGACGTCACTTGTGTGGGCCACAGTTTGTTGTGCATTTTGACTTTGCCTAAGTCGATGTTTTTGCCAAGGCAGAGTACTGAAAAATGAGAGAAAGACATTTATTGGGGCGGGGGGAGGGGGCGGGCAGGCAGAGGATATAGCCTGTGGAGTTTGTTTGTTTTTGTTTTTAAGAAAAAGAAATCCTTGTATTAGGAACGCAAATGTGCATTAAATAAAGGAGTCAAACCATTATTAAAAGTAGGTATATTTTCCCAGACTTTTCTGTGTGTCTACCGTTAACTAAAAACAAATGCAGAAACATGTAACCAGAAACCCAGTGTAGCTTTATCTTTCCATTTAAAAAAAAAATCCATAGTACACACAACATCCTTTAATTTACTTTTTTCAGTAATGCAGAAAATGGCTAAGTAGTCATCCTTTGTGTTATAGTTGAGCTCCTCAGTTTTATCACTATACTATTCCAGTTTTCAGCATGTCATCTGCCAGTTACCTCTGCAGAAGGAGTATGTTTATGTTAACTGAGAGAAGTAGAATTCTGGGGTCCCAAAGATATGTACATTTATTTTTAAAATAGTTATTAGCAAATGGCTTTCCAACAGGCTCTACTGGTTAATAATTAGCAACATGGGCAGCTACCTGTTTCTTTAAATTCTTGCTTAATGCTAAATATTATTTTCCCTGTATTTGTCTGAATTTCTCCACAGGTGAAGTGTCCATTTACATTTCTTCACAAATTAGAAAATTTCTGATAATTGGCCATCTGTATTTTCTCAATTGTCTCTTCATGCCCTTTGCTCATTTTGATACTTCTCTCACTTTTGAGAGTGCTCGCTCTATAAAATGTTGATTGATTTTTTTCCCAGTCTTTCATTTGACTTAACTCGTTTGTTTTGGCTTAAATAATTTGTGATGTTTTTGTCTTTCAAGTTTTAATCTTTAATACAGGCAATGCCGTTAACTTGTTTTATTTGGTTTTAGATTTTATGTTGTATTTTAAAAGGCAGTCCTTTGCTTTAAAATTACTTTTTTAAGAAATCTGCATTGCAGAGTAGTATTTATAGTTTTATTTTTAGTTCATTTGGAATTTAATTTTGTATATGATGTGAAGTTAAATAGGGATCAAAATAATGGGATTTTTAAAATACTTATTACTTATTTATTTGGCTGTACCATATTTTTATTGCAGCATGTGGGATCTAGTTCCCTGAACAGGGATCGAACCTAGGTCCCCTGCATTGGGAGTGTGGATTCTTGGCCACTGGATCACCAGGGAAGTCCCAGTGTGACAACATTTCTGCTAAATTCCTAATGCTGTTGCCCAGTCATAATCCCTGCTTGTCCCTCTGGCGGGGAGTCGGGGGAGAATAGTTACTTTGACCATAGATGATTCTTTTTGCCTGTTCTTAACTTAAACTTCAGAGGAAGTAGAACCATTCAAAGCAAAAAAAAACTGGGCATGGGTTTCTGCACTGTGTAACTTGTGGAATCTTAGTTCTTTGACCAGGGATTGAGCCTAGGCCCTAGGCAGTGGGCTCATAAAGTCCTAACCACTGGACTGCCAGGAATTCCTAATACAAACTCTTTTCTGTCTGGTTTCTTAGATGCTTGCAGTCATTCTCTTCTGAGGTTTTACAGTACTTTTTCATATTCAGTAGGACTGCTTTATAAGTTTTCTTGAATTATTTTACCTTATTAAAATAATTGCCTTATTAAATTTTATTAAGATTTTTACTGAAAATAAGAGTTTTTTCTTCTGTTCAGTTTGAACAAACTCAAAATACTTTGAATCTGATGGTTTTAATCAGAATCCTAGAAAGCTTCCAAATTAGTTTTATACCAGTACTTTGTTTAATAGGTCATTTAAAGTAATTTAACTAGAAAAGCCAAGTTAGCATGTTTTTAAGCACTCAAATACATTTAATAATTGGCAAAATTTTGAATAGATGCTTCACAAGAGAATATAAGTAAATGGCCAGTGACCACATTAAAAATTATTATGTTTAGGTATCAAGGAAATGAAAATTAAAATGATTAGAAATACTAAAAAACAGCTATTAAAATAACAAAGATATAGAAAAACAAACTTCCCATACACTGCTGTGGAGTATATAAAATACAATTATTTTGGGAGAAAAATTGGCACATAAAAGTTAAAAAAAATTTCAGCTGAAATATTAATCATCCCAAATCATTCTGTTCCTGTTTCTTTAGCCAAAATAAATGAAAGCATGGATCCACAAAAACTTTGAATATGAATGTACAGTTTATCTTTTTTTGGGAGACATAATTTCATGCTTAGAAAAGATTTTTCTTTCTCGAGAGAGGGAGGGGAGGGGAGGAGGGAGAAAGAAAAGGATGAAACAAATGTAATACATATATATTTTTTCCTTTTCCCCTGAACTGTTTCAGAATAAGTTGCAAGTATGTGCTTCTTTGCTCCTACATACTACAGTATTTTCTAAAAGCAAGGACATTACATAACTATGTACGTAGTTACCAAAATCAAGAAATTAATATTGGAATAATGCTGTTATCTAAGCTTAGGCCTTACTTAATCATTATTCCAGTAATGTCCTTCATAACTCAGAAGAAAGAAGTTCTAGGGTCTTTTGCCTTCAGTTGTCACACACATCTTTTTGGTCTCCTTTAATCTACAGCAGTTCCCAAGCCTTTGTTTGTATTTGTGACATTACTATTTCCTGAAGGAGCACAGACCACTTAACTTTGAAGCCTGTTTCTCAGTTTGGGTTTATTGGGGGGTATTTCTGGTGTTTTTTTTTCCTCCCCTAATGATTAGGTTCAAATCACATACTTTTGTCAGAAATGCCGCTGGAAGTGTTGTTTTTCTCTGTTGTTACATGTCCTCCTTAGGGGCACATCCTGACAGTTTGGGTAGGTAACTTGAGGTGGTATTGGTTGGGTGTTTCTCCATAGGAGAGTTTGTGATTGTATCTATGGGGAGGATACTCGGAGACTTAAAAATAGCATATTTCACTCTCCATTAGTGTCAGCATTCCACTGAGTTGTCCAGTGGTGATTTTCTAAATTAATCATTTCATCTCTAGTGCTGGATTTCTGCCATAAGAGGTAGTGGCTTGTACTTCTCCCCCACTTATCAGTGTGAACTTAGAGATTCCTATTCAGTAGGTGATAAGCCTTTGTGATTATTATTTATTTTGATGTTCAAATTCTCCCTGTGAGACTCTTGCAAGCTGGCACCAGTATCTTTTTAACATGTTCACATCACTCTTTGAACAGTTACTTTCTGGCACAAGAGGGTGTTCAGTGTCTGTCTTGTTTTCCCTGCCCTACACTGGGAATCAACCATCTCTTCCAGGTGCCCTTCATTTTTGCAGAGTGCTGTTGTACTCTTTGGGAGAAGGTGATGGCACCCCACTCCAGTGCTCTTTGCCTGGAAAATCCCATGGACGGAGGGACCTGGTAGGCTGCAATCCATGGGGTCGTGAAGAGTCGGACATGATTGAAAGACTTCCCTTTCACTTTTCACTTTCATGCATTGGAGAAGGAAATGGCAACCCACTGCAGTGTTCTTGCCTGGAGAATCCCAGGGACAGGGGAGCCTGGTGGGCTGCCGTCTATGGGGTCGCACAGAGTCAGACACGACTGAACTAACTTAGCAGCAGCAGTGTACTCTTCACTGAAGTGAAAGTCGCTCAGTCGTGTCCAGCTCTTTGCAGTCCCATGGACTGTGGCCTGCCAGGCTCCTCCGTCCATGGAATTCTCTAGGCCAGAATACTGGTCTGGGTGGCTGTTCCATTCTCCAGGGATGGAACCCACGTCTCCTGCATGGCAGGTGGATTCTTTACCATCTGAGCCACCAGGGAAGTCCATAGAAGAAAGCGGGTTGCCATGCCCTCCTCCAAGGGATCTTCCCAACCCAGGGCTCGAACCCAGGTCTCCCACATTGCAGGCAGATTCTTTACCGACTGAGCCACCAGGGAACCCCAAGACTATTGGATTGAGAACCTATCCCTTCTCCAGGGGATCTTCCCAACCCAGGAAACGAACTGGGGTCTCCTGAATTGCAGGCGAATTCTTTACCATGGAAGCCCTACTCTTTGCTGCAGGTGTCAAATTCTTGGCCACTGCTGGGTCTCTGAGGTCCTTTATGTACCTCATGAAATTAAATACTAGTGAAGCAATCCAAAATGAGCCAATGACAGCTTAAGAGGGATGGCTAATATGAACAGTGCACTTGCAAAACTTGGTAACTGGTGTTAATTGTCTGCTTTGTTTTTGATGTGCCAATGAAACATCATTTGCAAGTCAAAGACTTAAGCAAGGGATTGCCAGAGGACATTAAAAATAGATACAGTATTCTCAAGTTATAGGTAAAGCTACAAGGAAATATGTAAGTAGTGTGACACAACTAATTTTGAGAAAGTTTTCCTAGATATGATGACTTGATAGCATAAGGTTCTCAATTCCCCTCAAAGTAACCTAAAAAGACTCTTTGAAATTTGTCTGTTCTAATATTCATCAAAAAGAAAATACAGAAGAATAACTCAAATTGAAACACTGTTGCATTCTTGCTCTTATTTTAATGGTAGAATATTAAGATTTTCTTAATGAAAAATACCATAAATAGATATAATTGGGAGAAAATGTTACAGCATATAAACATCCAGAAAGCATTCAGTATTTCTATGAACTGATAAGATAACAGCCAATTGATTTCAGAAAAGAGACCTCCCTGGTGGCTCAGACGGTAATGAATCTGCCTGCAATGTAGGAGACCTGGGTTCAATCCCTGGGTCGGGAAGATCCCTGGAGAAGGAAATGGGAACCCACTCCAGTATTCTTTCCTGGGAAATCCCATGGACAGAGGAGCCTGGCAGGCTACAGTCCAGGAGGTCACAAGAGTCAGACACTAAGCAGCTAACACTTTCACTTCATTTTCATGAATAGACAGGTCACAGATAAAAGAAAAAACAAACAAGGCCTATACACAAAAAAGAAAAATTCGTGAAGGAAAGCAAATAAAAATAATGACTATCATTTTTGCCAATTACACTGGTAAACGGGTACATAATTCTCAGTATTCCACATTGACAAGGGTGTGAGGAAGTGAGTAATTATTGGAGATGGTAAATTAATAAAGCTGCTTTCTGGACAGGGGTGACCAAACTGAAACTAACCGTGGAGGTGAGTCAACATATAGGGCAAGACAATTTTCCAAGGCCTTTATTAACAGAAGCAAGTTACAGAATATATATATACCATGTGATTCCTTTACATAACAAGTTCATTTCCATTTGAATGGTATTTGTGTAAATCCACAAGATGTTTCCAAGGGCCACCAGGCTGACAACGATGGTTACCTCTTAGAAGTGCAACGGGGAGAACGGAAAAGAACTCTTTACATGAACTACGTGAAAAAGAACTTTTTCATGTATTTATGAGGGTGGATCTTTTACTGCTGCTGCTAAGTCACTTCAGTCGTGTCCGACTCTGCGACCCCATGGACTGCAGCCTTCCAGGCTCCTCCGTCCATGGGATTTTCCAGGCAAGAGTACTGGAGTCGGGTGCCATTGCCTTCTCCGATCTTTTACTAGTAAACTGAAATTTACTGTGAAGTAAATACTCATCTTTTAATGAGTATACTTGTGTGAATGTATTTGTGTAATCAAATTTTTTAAAATACCTGCCCACATGCAGCCAGCCACACTGGGTCCTGGGGGAGTTCCCAGCAGGAGTCTGCGGAGGGGTCTAACAGTTGAGTTGGACATTCTCCGTGAAGTAGAAGCTTAATGGGGAGAAGAAATGGAAATCCCAGGCAAGGGGGCTGGGAGAAAGTTACGGAGACAAGAACTATGAGGCTCTGTGGGCCTGTGGTTTGGAGATTGTAAATGTGGGAGGTCTTTTTACTCTTCGGAGGAAGAATTTGAGGGGTGCCTTTTCTCTTAGTAGTACCAAAAACAGTTGCTTTAGTTTTTGCCGCAGTGATATTTCTCATTCACATTAATTTTGGATTCATTGAGATACATTGTTTTTCATCTTTGGAAAGCAGGGTATCCTTTCCCAAATAGTGATTGTTGGTTAGCATCCCGATGGGGGTGTGCTTTCCATATTGAAGACTGGATGTTCTTAGGACAGCACATTCTCTTGACATTGCTTGTTAGGGCATTTCTTACCTGGGAAAATTCTCCGCTGAAAGGGCTTCAGGCTGCAGTGTACTGTATGTACTGCTTGTAGTGAGACCTGGATCTGCTTGATGAAAACCTGCTCTGCTGCCTTTCTTGTGAAAGGGAAAAAGACAGTAGAAATAGAAAGGGTGGCAAGTTTCTGGTAGTCTACTTAGATTTTTGCTACTAACTCAGTGGAATTGGGCAAAAGCCAATGTGCATATTCTAGAATGGTACGAGTCTGCAGAAATGTTGCTGTATATCTTCCTAGCATATTTATAAAGACCACTAGGTTGAGTTCCAGACATTTTTGAAGCTCGAGGCATGTTTTGCCATAGGATACTGAGGTTCCCAGCCAACTACCAAGGCTATTTGCAATTAAAATATTTCTGGGGGGAAAAAAATTCTGAAAACATGAGTGAAGTTAGAATATGGAAAAATCAAGTAACACATGGTATAAAAAATTCTAAAGTCTGAATTATGGTACAAATGATTGTTGTTAATCGTTAAGTTATCCTGACTCTTTGCAACCTCATAGAATGCACCAAGTCAGGCTTCCTTGTCCTTCACTATTTCCCAGAGTTTGCTCAGATCCGTGTCCAGTGAGTCAGTGATGCTGTCTAACGATGTCATGCTCTGCCACCCTCTTCTCATTTTGCCCTCAATCTTTACCAGCTTTTCCAATGAGTTGGCTCTTCACATCAGGTGGCCAAGGTATTGGCATCAGTCCTTCCAGTGATTATTCAGGGTTGATTCCCTTTAGGATTGACTGGTTTGATCTCCTTGCAGTCCAAGGACATCTCAAGAGTCTTCTCCAGCACCACAGTTTGAAAGCATCATTTTTTCGGCCCTCTGTGTGCTTTATGGTGCAACTCTCAGTTCCGTACATGACTACTGGAAAAACCACAGCTTTTACTAATTGGACCTTTGTGTGCAAAGTAATGTCTTACTAGATAAACACTTAGTAGCCTAAGAAATTCATCTTTAATTTGGAGAAAAATGATGGTGCTTCCCAGGTGGCTCAGTGGTAAAGAATCCACTTGCCAATAGACACAGACATAGAGGGTAAAGGAGAAGAGGAAAACGGTGAGATGAATGGAGAGAGTAGCATGGAAGCATATACACTAACATATGTAAATAGATGCCACTGGGGATTTGCTGTATGACTCAGGGAACTCAAACTGAGACTCTGTAATAACCTAGACCAGAGGGGACATATGTACACCTGTGGTTAATTCATGTTAATGTATGATAGAAATCAAACCAATATTGTAAAGCAATCATCAGTCAATTAAAAATAAATATTTTTTTAAAAAAGACTCCACCTGCCAGTGCAGGAAATGCAGGTTCAGTCTCAGTTGGGAAGATCTCCTGAAGTAGGAAATGTCAGCCCACTCAAGTATCCTTCCCTGAAGATCACATGGACAGAGAGGCTGGGTGGCCTTGGTCCATAGGGTCGCATACGAACGACCCTGAACATACACAAACCATATAATGTTATGAAAGAATATAGAAAGCTATTCACAAGGTAGTAAGTGAAAAGATTATAAAATGGCAGCACAGTTTTTGAAAGGAGAGTATGTGTATGTTCGTAGCACAGTATGGAAGGGATCCCTGCCCCACTGTATGATAGCTCCAGGACTAACTTTTAGATGGTAAAATTCTGAAAGGCATTTACTTTTTTTGCTTTTCTGTGTTTTCCTTTTATGTGGTTGTCTCTCAGTAAACGTGTTCCACATTCCTTAACCAAAAAGCAGCAAATGTGATCTTTTTTTGATTGTTTTGGTTTGTGTGGTTTTTTGTTAGTTTGGGTTTTGTTTGGTTTTTGTAATGCCAGGCTTGTGGGATCTTAGTTCACCTACCAAGTTTTGAAACTGAAACATGTGTAGTAAAACACAGAATGCTAATGACTGGAGTTCCAGGGAATTCCCCACAGCAGCACATTTGTATGCGATACTCTTCTCCCCATAACCAAAGCCACTTAACATGATGGGCAGGCCTGGAAAAGGTCTGGTTGCTTCCACTTTATTAAGAATCCATTTCTATTGCCTCATACCTGCACAGCTAGTTGATAAGAACAGAACCACTTCTACTAGGGGTAGTAGGGAACTCCCTTATCCAGATTGGATTTAACTATTCCTGGATTACTGTGTTCCTAAACGGAAAAGTCCCACAGGTGTTTTAGGTTGTCTTTCTGTAGTGCTTAGGGTGTATAAAAGTGAAAGTTGTCACTTCTGAAAAATATATATCTTTGATCTCACACTATAAATTATTTCTCCAGGGCGCAAACCAGAAGAAGAGGGTGTGGAAGATAATGGGCTAGAAGAAAATTCTGGGGATGGACAGGTATGTGAACCTCATCAGTGATCAGCTTGGTGCATGGACCAGGGCTTGTCATCTGATGCTTGTATTTTTCTTTGTCACAGGAGGATGTTGAGACCAGTTTGGAGAACTTACAGGACATCGACATGATGGATATCAGTGTGTTGGATGAAGCAGAGATTGATAACGGGAGTGTTGCAGACTGTGTGGAAGATGATGATGCTGAAAACCTCCAGGAGTCCCTGTCTGACAGTAGAGAGCTTGTGGAGGGGGAGATGAAAGAGCTTCCAGAGCAGCTTCAAGAACATGCTGTAGGTACCTCGGCAGGGTCTCTAGGATGTACCCTAAATGTAAAAATTCCTCAAACAGTGTAACAGATAATTAAATTTGGAATTACGTTCTTTTAATGCCATTTCAGTACAATATTTGGCTGATCCATTCACATCACAGATGAGTCTGAAAGGCACACTTTGCTTCATTGAAAAATGATGTCTTGTGAGGAATGATTTTATCTCCTCTCCATTTGAATAGTGCAGCATTAAGCATCTTGAGGACTCTATTCTAGCCTTGTTATAGGAGATTACTCTGTGATGTAGTAGCTCTGATGTCTCAAATACCAAAACAGGTGGAAAGTTGGTCTTTTGCTGTCATTGGATTGGTACTCCCACCCCACCCCCAGTCAGTCTTTGAATTCTGTGACCTTGCTTTTTTAAAGCCTTAGCTTTTATTGTGTTAGGATGAAATCCAAGGCACAATACAGTTATGGTGAGTATTACTTACTGAATTCTCTCTGCCAGACATTAGGCATTAGTTCCTTTCATCCTGTTAACCACAGATATATAAATGCTATTACGCCCATTTTTCAGTTGGGAAAATTGGGGGGTAAAAAGGTAAAGGTAAATATCTCCAGGCAGTAGCTCATATGAGAATAAGAATGAAGGCCAAGGTAATTCCAGATTCCATACACTTAACTCATAGACTGCGTTTTCTCAGTGCTGTTAATTCAGTGGATTGTGTTATTTCCAAAAGGATGAATGTTTCTCAGGTAGACAGAAAAGGCGATTGAAAAGTAGAAGCCCTGAGACATCTTTAAAGGCATTTCTGTTATTGGTATTGTAAATTTTGTTCTCTGTTTATTTTATAGGTAGAGGATAAAGAAAGTATAAACAATTTAGATACTTCATCATCTGACTTCACTATATTACAGGTAAATTGTTGTATGGCTCAATAATTTTAAAATCAAAGGTTAGACTACAGTTTCTGGAATCCACTTCTGATACAGTCCCAACTAAAAGTCACTGCAAGGTCTGTTTGCTTTTTTGGCCTCCTAGAGGGAGTTTTGTTTTCAACCTTCCTGTTTAGAACGTGCCTATTAAGAATTGCTCATTGTTTCGGCTCCCCTGCTAGCATTGAAGATCCCTGCAGTTAAGACTTGGGACTTCTAGGGGGCTCTTGTTAGTTTGATCAGTAACAGATCAAACTGTGGGGTCTGTCCTGGAGGGCCTCATCTGCAGCAGAAGTACTCCTGGGTGAGACATGAGACTGGAAGGGCAGCACCCCCTCCCCAGGACAGAAGAATGGGGCTCAGACAACGGTGCAGGAGGGTGGGGTGGGGTGGCCCCAGCACTGACATCACAGCTGGGAAAGATGGGTTCTGATTTTCCCTTTGGGAAGTTTGTCCTCAAAAAGTACACAGAGTTCTCTTGATGATTTTAGCATCTTGGCTATTAAACACAGGTTAAACTACCACCTGTGTTAAAAGTTAAATGAGAACAAATGAGATGTGGGCTGACTTTTAAGTATAGTTTGCATTAATGTGGATCTTGTTTCCTTTTACTTTTTCTGTCAGCCGATGTTGGTTTAAACTGTTGAAATAAACCTATCTGATTTTCAGAACGTTTTTGAAGAAATGAAAAAATGTCTTATGCCAGTCCTTGTTTTTTTGTTGTTTTAATAATGTAACTTATGCTGATTAATTGGAAACCACCTTTCAGACAAGACCTTCATTTCTCTCTGCCAGATGGGCAGGGTGTGTTATTAGTGAGCCACAAGCCAGCCTCCAGGAGGGTACAGATGGCAAGAAAACTTGGTAAAACTTGGTTCACCATTCGGATTGATGTCTCTCCAGCTGCAGAGACAAAGCCTGCTCCTGACTCAGAAAGGAAAGGAGGAGCAGGCTCATTTTCTTGAGTGTCTCCTCAGGTTTAATAGGCCTGGTACATTGTCTGGTCAGGACAGTTTATACAGCCCTTTCAGAGACAAATAGGATTGTGTATGTTTTTGTCTAGGGAAAGTTAGGAGAGAATCGTTCTGCCTAAAATGATTGTTTCCTTCTGTATAGAATCTTTAATTCCCAGCATGAAATGGGGAGGAAAAAACTTGATTACCAGTAAATGAAATTGTTATAAAAGTGACCCATTTTCTAGGGTTCCCCAGGATGGCAGGTCACTGCCTAGTGGACTGTGCCAACCATTCATATGCGTGTAACTTACACGCTAAGCACCTGTGGTGTCTCATGCACGAGGAGAAAGGTTGGTTCCCATCCTCCCTGTGTATAAACAGAACAGTGGGTAGGCCTGACTGATAAATGGACTCAAGTCACACAGCCATTGCTCAAATCTTGGCTCTGCTGTGTGTCCTTGAGCAAGTTTGTCAACCGCAGTCTGCCTGACTCCTGATCTTTGAAAAGAAGGATGATACTAATAGAACCAACTTGCTAGGGCTGTCGGGTGATTGGTTAATGTATGTGTATGTAAAGTGCTTAAATTTCTGCCTGGAACCTAGACAGTGCTTATAAGAGTTGGCTTGAGTTCTAGAATGTTGTCCCTTGAACAGAGAGAATGCAGAGGCCAGTGACCACACGTTGAAAGTCCCTTCCTTTAGTTGGGCAGGCTCTCTGTGAGCACATGGTCCCTGCACTAAATGTGTAGGACTTGGCCTGATGTGGGGTGAGGTACAGATGAGCCTGTTGTGGAGGAGGTAGGAATGGGGGTAGTAAAATCAAGTGCTGGTGTTGGTGAGGAGTAACAGTGGTGTGACTTGACAACTGCTTCCTGGGAAGGGCTTGAAGGATATTGAAGAATTAGAGCTGGCTTGCTGGATTGTTGATTGGAAGAGATAAGGAAGAAGGCACATGTGATACTGTAGGGACTTGGTTGACCAGGTAGGTGGGCATGTGTGTATTGTAAGTCCACCATGCACAGGTAGAACATGAGTCAAGCCACCCATGCCTTCTTTCCTTTGATCTTTGGAATTTTTGGAAACTAATACTGCATTACTGAAAAATGATTCTCTGGTATAATGTGTCTGGTATTCTGCTAGACAATAAAAGTATAAAACTAAAGCACAGCTATCCAGGCATTTAAGACAGTTGAGAAAAACAGCCGTGTAATGGGTTCCTCACCATTAAAAGTGATAATGTTGCCAGGCGCTGGGAAGTGCGGCAAAGCACAGGACTACAGTAAACACGGAAACAGTTCCCTGGGTCCAAGGTGGATGAAGTGCGGTACCAACTCTCCTGCAGGCTCTTGCCTGGAACAAGCAGGTTCCTTCGCCTGTTGCATTTGTGGGGTTCCTTGTCTGTGTTTTTAAAAATTCCCTTCTTAGTTGTTATACTTTGGGATGTAAATAAATTCTAAGTTTCATCCATCTGGCACAATTTTATTTATGTTTTTTGTTGCAGGAAATTGAAGAACCGTCCTTGGAGCCAGGTACTGTTAAATGAAAAACTTAGCAACGGGGTTTGGAGTCATTCTAGTTTTCCGCCTTCTCTGTTTGAATTCTTTAATATTAAAGTTATCTTACTATAGTATACATTGTTTGAAAGGTTTACGATCCAAAATATACCAGGATCATAGAGATTGGAAACCCAGCCATATCACCAGATCTGTGAAAGTGGCTGATTTCTCATTTTGTAAAGCGTATTGGGTGAGATGAGTCTATCTCATGCCTTTTTAAATGAACATGGCACTGAAACAGATACAGAGAGAGTTTGGATGCCTCTCAAAAGCTGATACCTCTGTACTCCACAAAACAGATCTTGTGATATTGGGCAGTGTGTTAATTTTGTGGTTTTTAATTCAGGCAGTGCAGGCAGTGGTAGGGAGATAACATTTTAAAGCATTGAGACATAACTGGATTCCAGAAGAAGAAAAAGTTTCTTCATGAGAATTCCAAACAAATACTATTCACTTTCTGGACTACAAATATCTCAGAGCACCGATGGAAGAGATTCTGGTTTTCATGTCGGACTGTTCTGTTAAAAGAAATTCAAAGAAATTTGGAAATTGAGCTCTGTTCAGTGAATGGTGATACATTGAGTTAAGCAACTTGGACTTTGGAAGCTAAATTTGGAAGAGTCATATATACACGCCGACAGAATGAAGACTGTCAAGAATCAGCCAGAA
>NW_024080468.1:0-41651 GCF_014754425.2 Oryx dammah
ATATGATTGGGGGCTGGTCAGATACTGAGGACATGTCCTAGAACTCTGAGTGAAACAGGTCAGACAAGAGCTTAGAGACACTGGGAACATGGCTAGAATCCACCAGAGTGTACAAACATAAGACAGAAAGTTCAGCCACACTGAGAAGGTGCTCTAGACACATCCAGAGGAGAGAGTCTAAGACAAGCATTGGTAGAAGCACTGAGAATATGTCTAGAACCCACTCAAGAAATAAAAGAATGAAATTGGAATCTGGGAACACTGACCATCTGATCTAGAACCCCAAAGTGACACTGAGAGTGTGATTGAGAACCCACCAGAAAGAAAAATGGTTAGACTGGAGCCTGAGCTTCCTGGAGTCTGAGTTTACTGAAGTGAAGTTGCTCAGTCGTGTCCGACTCTTTGCGACCCCATGGACTGTAGACTACCAGGGTTCTCCGTCCATGGAATTTTCCAGGCAAGAATACTGGAGTGGGTTGCCATTTCCTACTCCAGGAGATATTCCCCACCCAGGGATTGAACCCAGGTCTCCCACACTGTCAGTTCAGTTCAGTCACTCGGTCGTGTCCGACTCTTTGCGACCCCATGATCGCAGCATGCCAGGCCTCCCTGTCCATCATCATCTCCCGGAGTTCACTCAAACTCACGTCCATCGAGTCTGTGATGCCATCTAGCCATGTCATCCTCTGTCGTCCCCTGCTCCTTCTGCCCCCAATCCCTCCCAGCATCAGAGTCTTTTCCAATGAGTCAACTCTTCTCATGAGGTGGCCAAAGGACTGGAGCTTCAGCTTTAGCATCATTCCTTCCAAAGAAATCCCAGGGTTGATCTCCTTCAGAATGGACTGGTTGGATCTCCTTGTAGTCCAAGGGACTCTCAAGAGTCTTCTCCAACACCACAGTTCAAAAGCATCAATTCTTCAGCACTCAGCCTTCTTCACAGTCCAACTCTCACACCCATACATGACCACAGGAAAAACCATAGCCTTGACTAGATGGACCTTAGTCGGCAAAGTAATGTCTCTGCTTTTGAATATACTATCTAGGTTGCTCATAACTTTTCTTCCAAGGAGTAAGCATCTTTTAATTTCATGGCTGCAATCACCATCTGCAGTGATTTTGGAGCCCCCCAAAATAAAGTCTGACACTGTTTCTACTGTTTCCCCATCTATTTCCCATGAAGTGATCGGACCAGATGCCATGATCTTCATTTTCTGAATGTTGAGCCTTAAGCCAACTTTTTCACTCTCTTCTTTCACTTTCATCAAGAGGCTTTTTAGCTCCTCTTCACTTTCTGCCATTAGGGTGGTGTCATCTGCATATCTGAGGTTATTGATATTTCTCCCAGCAATCTTGATTCCAGCTTGTGTTTCTTCCAGTCCAGCGTTTCTCATGATGTACTCTGCATAGCAGTTAAATAAGCAGAGTGACAATATACAGTCTTGGCATACTCCTTTTCCTATTTGCAACCAGTCCGTTGTTCCATGTCCAGTTCTAACTGTTGCTTCCTGACCTGTATACAGATTTCTCAAGAGGCAGGTCAGGTGGTCTGGTATTCCCATCTCTTTCAGAATTTTCCACAGTTTATTGTGATCCACACAGTCAAAGGCTTTGGCATAGTCAAGAAAGCAGAAATAGATGTTTTTCTGGAACTCTCTTGCTTTTTCCATGAGCCAACGGATGTTGGCAATTTGATCTCTGGTTCCTCTGCCTTTTCTAAAACCAGCTTGAACATCAGGGAGTTCATGGTTCACGTATTGCTGAAGCCTGGCTTGGAGAATTTTGAGCATTACTTTACTAGCATGTGAGATGAGTGCAACTGTGCGGTAGTTTGAGCATTCTTTTGCATTGCCTTTCTTTGGGATTGGAATGAAAACTGACCTTTTCCAGTCCTGTGGCCACTGCTGAGTTTTTCAAATTTGCTGGCATATTGAGTGCAGCACTTTCACAGCATCATCTTTCAGGATTTGAAACAGCTCAACTGGAATTCCATCACCTCCGCTAGCTTTGTTTGTAGTGATGCTTTCCAAGGCCCACTTGACTTCACATTCCAGGATGTCTGGCTCTAGATTAACGATCACATGATCATGATTATCTGGGTCGTGAAGATCTTTTTTGTACAGTTCTTCCATGTATTCTTGCCACCTCTTCTTAATATCTTCTGCTTCTGTTAGGTCCATACCATTTCTGTCCTTTTTCGAGCCCATCTTTACCCATTGTCTAGAACCCATCAGGGACTAGAATAACTAAAAACCTGGTCTAGAACTCACAATAAGATGTGGTAACACTGGGAGCCTGATGGAACTTAGAATGTGGTCTAGAAGTGGGAGACAGAGGATTGGATAATGGTGTGTGAGGTGTTAGTTGCTCAGTTGTATCCAACTCTTTGTGACCCCATGGACTGTAGCCCACCAGGCTCCTCTATCCATGGAATTCTCCAGGCAAGAATACTGGAGTGGGTTGCCATTCCCTTTTCCAGGGGATCTTCCCACCCAAGGATCGAACCCGGGTCTCCTGCATTTCAGGCAGATACGTTCATTGCTGAGCTACCAGGGAAGCCCCTCGGATAATGCTGTAGAGTCATTAAGAACCTGGTCTAGAACCCACTGATGAGACAGAGTAACACTGGGGGCTGGTGAAATGAACATCAGCTAGAACCCACCAGTGAGACGAATAAGATAGGGAACTGAGAACATGATCTAGAACCTACCAGAAGGACAGAGAAGCTTGGATAATGGGGTAGGGTCATTAATAATCTAATTTAGAATCCACCAGTGAGACAGAGTAACACTGGGGGCCTGGTGAAATGAACAGTATCTAGAACCCACCAGTGAGACAGAGTAAGATGGGGCACTGGGAACATGGTCTAGAACCCACAGTGGGAGAGAGAGGTTCACACCTGAACCTGGGCCCTGAGAACATGATCTAGACACCAAGAGGGAAAAGGAGGCTTGAAACACAGCTCAGGGCATCCAGAATGTAGTCTAGAATCCACAGATGGGTTTGCAACTAAAAAAAAAAAGATTCTTGACTTCATTCCAATCATCCTGGCTGATGGAAGAGAAGCAGTGCCTCTCTTAGTCTTGGTACTTTCTTCAGAAGACTAATGAGGCCAGAGGAGGTTGGGATGCAGATACCGGGGCGAAGTATGTGTGGACTACTTGCCTGCGTGGAGCCATAACCACCTCCATAGTATCTCTGCTCGTTGAGCCAGCGCACGACAGGAGGCACAGTGTCGTAGTCTTTGCGTGCCAGCAGAGCCAAGAGGGCGTAAGATGTGGCCTCCACATTGTAGAGTTTCTTGTTGGGTTCCTCCCAGCGGTTTTTTTCTGCAGGGAGAACCCCCCACCCCCAATGCTCACAACTCTGTCCATCCGGTGAACAGCTCAGAGAAAACTCAGGAGAAAAAGACTCATAGCCTAAACCACTTGGTGTTCAGGTGTCCTGGCCCACATTCTAGGTCCTCAGTCTGCTGGCTCCTGCCTCATTCTCTTCCCTCATCCACCTTCACTCCTCCATATGAGCTCTGAACTGCAGCCCCACTGTGGGACAATTCCTAAACTTGAAACACACATTCTTACCTCTGAGCCTTTGCATATTCGGTTCCCTTTACATAGAGTACCTATTCTCCATCTACTTTGTTAATTCTTACCCACCCTGCACAATTAGTGGGCACCCCAAGACTGAGTGGAGGTCCCTTTTCCTCCTGTCTCTCAAAGGATCCTGTGCTTCTCTGATCCCAGCACTCTGATACTCTACAGTAATCTATGAACTCATTTCTTTCTTCAATTGGAGTGTGAGGCCATAATGGCAAGGGCTGTGCTTTACTCACAGTGGTGTCCCGAGTGCCTAAGAAAGTTATGATGGCAGAGATTGTCACTGAGAACCAGGAGGAGGATGACCTCCTGTCCCTGGGCACACAGTTGGCCTACATTTCCCAGAAGCCTTTGCAGGTATATGGCCACATGACTAAGCTCTGGCCAATGGAATGTGCACAGCAGTGATTGGGCCTCTTCTATGTCTAGTCCCTTGCCCAATCTTCCTATTTCCTTTTCAGCCTGAAAGAGCAGGATTCTGAGGCCCCAGAATGGCAGAGCCATGAAAAGATAGAGACCTGGATCCCTGCATCACTGTATGGAGGAGAGCTGTCCACCAACAACATACTTTTGTTGTGTTAAACCACTTTGGTATTTATATGATACTTGAGATACCTTATTATCAGTGAGTACAAACATGATACAGTGTCATCACTGGAATCAATGATTAGCTGCCCACTATGTGCTAGGCACTGTGCTAAATTCCCTATGGTATTATTTTACTGAATCCTAATTACCCTTGAGATAATTATAATATTACAGTATTGTTGCTGTGAGTCACTAAGTGGTATCTGACTCTTTTATGACTCCATGAACCGGAGCCTGCCAGGCTCCTCCATACATGGGATTTCCCAGGCAAGAATACTGGAGTTGGTTGCCATTTCCTTCTCCAAGGGATCTTCCTGACCCAAGGATTGAACCCAAGAATCTCCTGGCAGGCAGATTCTTGACCACTGAGCCACTAGGGAAGCCCTAGGTATCATTTGAAGATGAGGAAACTAAGGTCCGGAGAAGTTAAGTGACTTGTACAAGGTCAGACAGTGAGAAAGTGGCAGAGCTGGATTTCAATTTAGATCTGTCTGATGTCCATGCTCATGGTCTTAATCACACCTCAATGCTGGATCACAGCAAGTGCTCAACACATGGCATTCAACATGGTTGAATGAATTATGCAGTGAGCCTTCTTGTGTGGTTTACAAGGAGAAATTATCACACCACAGAGCCATTCATCCCAGTTCAGCTTGGAGAGGTCCATCCCAGTGCAGCTTAAAGCCATGCACCCCAGCTCGAGAGGGCCACCCTCAGTCCCCAGCCATGGGTCCCTCCGTACTCCTCCAGGCTACCCCTCACCTTTGGCTGTATTCAGAAATTTGGTGAGGCGGTCATCCTTCAGCTTGCCCAACAAAGCCAGGGCATAGGCAGCAATGGCCACAGTATATGGTCTTCGCAGCTCTCTGTAGTGGTTTTCAAGGAAGTTTCCTGCCTTAGTGATGCTGGGGCCCAGGCTCTATGACAAAGAGGATTGGGTAATCTGGTCAGGGGAGCATTTCTGTTACAGACAACTGATGAAGATCACTTTCTGAGACCAGGTGGCTTTTGTCCTTGGGACCTGTTTGCCTTGGATCTATGTTTGAGGGTTTTCCATTGTGAGTTGCTTTGTTGCTGAGTACCTACTATGGGCTCTGTTTGTGGGGGGTGGGGTGGGGGTGGGGGTGGGTGGGTATGGTGTGTGTCTCTAAATACCAAGTGGTGTGCTGGTGAATATTTAACAACCAGCTCTCCAGTGGAGGCACAGGACTGGGTGGGGGGCCAGGGGTGTGGTACTAGTTGTTCATTCGGGCTTTTCTGTAAGATGTTATAGAAAATCCTGAACTTTTGCCAACCCAATAAATTGCCCATTACAATGCCATAAAAACTTCCACCAGGGTCAATTTCAAGTAACCACTGTGATGTCCTTGAACATAGAATGGGGAAAACATTCTCCCAACAGGCATTCATGAGCTAGTATGAGCCAGATTCAGCACTCCAAGGGAACACCTCTTATTCAGTCATTATCAGCTAGCTCTTACAATGTCCCATTCATATAGCTGCTCATTTAATCTCATAAAATGCTATGAGGCAGGCATTACTTTCATCATTATCCTACTGCACAGATTAAATACGGTGACACAGAAAGATGGGGACCAGGGGAAGACATGATTTGAATTGTTTGCTGATTACCATGGTGTCAATATTATCATCCCCAATTTCAACCCACCAATGTGGCATTGCTGACTGTAGATATGGCAAGAGAGGAACAGTGGAACAACATGATATAATATTTCCAATATAGAGATACAATAGACATAAATAACCCTGAGAATAATGATAAAAAGTAGCAAAATATTTAGGAAGTGATACATTTTAAGTTTATCACCTGTTTTCAGTGTTTAATCTTTGCACTGTGTGTTTATATGATTTAATTTTTAACAATGATTGTGTTCAGCAACCAGATTGCAAATTCCTAGAAATGTAACAACTGGCTTTCACAAGCTGGGTAGCATCCTATTGATTTAAACACCATCGGTCTGGCTCCACTGCCTATGCCATACTTTATTTTAATGTTGCTGTATTGTAGAAAATGTTGTGTTGTAGTAGAAACAACCCTTTTGACTGCCTTCCTACATCTATCCTCTGTTCTAAGAACACCTACTCCCTTTCATTCACATGGCCACAATGGAAGCAGCCATATTTGCCCACTGAGACCTACTTCCTGGTCTCAGCTGATTGGCTCAGGGATGATCACCTGACCCAGGATGAACCAATCAGAGACCTTCACTGGGAATCCAAAAGTTCTAGCCTTTGTCTGACTGTTTCCTCAAGGAAGACAGCCATGTTCTGCCAGGCAGATTGGGTGGCAGGCGAAGGTGAATTATAGGGCAAGAAAGGATTGGAAGACATGGGAGAACATAAAGAACATAGAATTCTGGCAGAGTCCTTGAAGCTACTTTCTTTCTTTTTCTTTTTTTTTTTAAGTTTTTTGACTGCAATGCATGGCAAGCAGGATCTTAGTTCCCCAACCAGGGATGAACCCATGCTCCCTGTAGTGGAAACAAGGAGTCTTAACCGCTGGACCACCAGATTCCTACTTTCATTTTTGAATTCTATAAATTCTTAGATCCCCAAAATAAATTTCCCATTTATTTTTGCACAATCTAGTCACACATATGACAACTAGGACACACATGTGGCCTCTGAGACAACTCAGAGAGTCCTAAAAAATGCAAAACCTATTATATCTATTTTACAAACACACACATAAGGCCTGACAAAGGGTACATGAGAGTCAAGATTTGAGGTCAATTTTGTCTGACCCCACAGTCCTGATGCTCTTTTCTACTATAATTTCTCTCAAATCTCCAAGATTGGAACCAGGAAAACCTGGTTTAAAGGTCACCAGCATTAATGGTAGCAGCCCCCTCCCCTCCATCTCTTTTCTGGGGTCCTGAGAAGGAAGAAGCAGCTGGCTGAAAGGGAGATCCTCAAGTCCCCCACTAGGGAAACTAAAAGTCAAACAACCCACTCTCAAAATCCCAGAGCAAAGCAGATGGAGTGATTACAGGCTCTCAGGAGCCTGTCTTTCTAAGCTTCTCTGCTTCAGAACCAAAACTAAAGGAATAAGGGACAGCAAAAAGCCAACATTATTAATTCTTTCCCTTCTGGGGTCATGCATGCTGAGTTATGACCGACTCTTTGTGACACTATGGGAGACGCGATGGACTGTATCCTGCCAGGCTCCTCTGTCCATGAGATTTTCCAGGCAAGAATATTGGACTGGGTTGCTATTTCCTACTGCAGAGGATCTTCCCAATCCAGGGATCAAACCCACATCTCTTGCGTTTCCTGTGCACTTCAGGTGGATTCTTACTACTGAGCCACTGGGTAATTCTTTGGGGTCATGGACATGGGTCCCTTTAAGAATCCCCTTAAAGATCTCCAGGAAGGATGTTCCATTTTTAGTTCTGTGTCTTCAATTTTCTTTAGGGAAGCCATAAGGATATGAAGGGCTTTCCTGGTGGCACAGATGGTAGGGAATCTGTCTGCAATGCAGGAAACCCGGTTTCGATCCCTGGGTCAGGAAGATCCCCTGGAGAAGGGAATGGCAACCCACTCCAGTATTCTTGCCTGGAGAAACCCATGGACAGAGGAGCCTGGCAGGCTATAGTTCATGCAGTCGCATAGAGTTGGACATGACTGAGTGACTAACACCCAGGAATATGAATGTAGGAGTCTTGTGGAAAGCAAGCTGAAGGGGCTTTTTGTTGGGTTTGGCTACAACTCTCTGAAAATGGTAAAGCAGGCAGAAAAGACCCAATCTTTGATTTCTCTGTGCCTCAGTTGTCTCTTCTGTAAACTGGGGGCAGTAAGAGTAGCCTATCTCTTGGGCTGTTACAAGGATTACAGGAATTAAACTTATGAGACTCTTGTTTTGTTGTTTAGTCGCTCAGTCGTGTCCAACTCTTTTGCAGTTCCATGGACTGTAGCCCGCCAGGCTTCTGTCCATGGACTTTCCCAGGCAAAAATACTGGAGTGGGTTTCCATTTCCTTCTTTAGGGGACCTTCCTGACCCAGGGTCAAACCCACGTCTCCTGCATTGCAGGCAGATTCTTCACCACTGAGCCACCCGGGATCGTAGTTAATTGCTGGATAAATGCTGGAAACTATTATGGCCACTGTGGTTAGTGCACTGGGAGCACTGGAAATGCCCTGAAAGCAACACCTCACCTCATGTGGGTGTGTTCTTGGTTGGGGAGGGGAGGGTGGGGACACTTACGTTGACCTGTGCGTCGCAAATGTCTTTAGCCTCGTGCAGCGCGATGAGAACAAAGGCTGTAAGGGACACATCTTTCTCCCTGGCGTCCTTGAAGCCACCCTAGAGGAGAAGCATGGAAGCAAAGACAGGGTCACCAATGTCTTCACATGTCAACCTACGCCCCCTGTAGGCTCAGTGGATCAAGGCAGGGCCGGGTCTCTCCCCAGCCCTCTCCAGAAGGGCCAGGGTCTTCTCTCCAGAAGGGCCAGGCTCTTTAGTATTTATTCATTCATCCTGCAAATGTTGCCGGTGCTGTGGATGAGATGTTGGATGAAGACCAGATTCTAGCCCCAGCCCTCGCAGTCTGCTAGGGGAGACAGATGGGAACCAACCAGCTCATCAACAGATATATAATTAGAAAGTGATGAGTGCTGTGCAGAAGTGGATGTGGCATTGAGAATGGACTATGGGAGTGTGACTCAGTCGTGGAAAAGTGTCCCTGAGGGATGATAGCTGGAACCACAATCTGAGCAGAGAGAAGTCAACTCTCAAAGAGGGTGGGGCTTAGCATGCCAGGCAGGAAGAACAGCATGTACAAAGGAGATCAAGGTTCCTAGTAGTACAGATGGAGTGAGGAGAGAAGTGGGTAAGGCCACGAGGCTGGAAGCCTGAAAGGTCAGGCTTACGCATCAGTTCTCCAACTTAAGTAGACCTGGTGGGGGTGGAGAGGTGTTAAAACTCGGATTCCTAGATGTTGCCCCTAAAGCTTCTGATTCAGTGCACCTGGAGTCCAGCCTGAGAATTTCTGACATTCTGCATTTCTAAAAGCTTGCAGGTAATTTTGCTGATGTTGCATTCCTGGGGATCACACTCAGGACCATAGCTCTAAGGAGTTCTATGTTTAAGAGCAACAGGAAGCCAGGGGGTTTCATTTTGCCCTGGATCCTGCAGGTCTCTGATCTTGGCAAGGGAGGAGAGACACTCTCAGCTCCCTTATTTCCCTGTCCCCGCACGCAGTGAATTGGGCAGTGGATGGATGATGGAGTCTTTCTCCAGTCCATCCTGTGATGCTCTGATGCCCTCTCCCCTGGCCTGCCCCGAATCTCTGCCTCTTACAATCATTTCTTGGTGTATCACGGGCCCATCCTCCTGGAAGATTCCATCAGGCTTCTGCTTCTCCAGGATCAGCCATTTGACTGTCTCACAGAGGTCCTTGGAGTCTATGGCGATGAGGTTGGTGGACAGTGCAAAGACCTTGACCACGTAGGCTGTCAGCCTGGGGGTGGGTCCAGAGCGTGAGCCAATTGGCTCTGGGATCCGGAGACTGGCATCCCAGCCAACCAATGAGCAGAGTGGGGCCGGACCTGGCCTGGTTCCTTCAAGCTAGTAACCCAGCATGGTATGCTGATCATTCAGCAGGCTGGTACCTTAACTCTGGGTGGAGACCTACCTAGACTACCCCAGGGTGAGATCCAGGGCCTGCTCAGAGATGTGAAAGGCTGAGGATGTGAAAGCTGATCCTGGAGACTCACCAAGTGCTGGGGGGCCGATTCTGGAAGGCCGCGTAGGCTGAGCTTTTTTGTCTGAAAGCCAGCTGCTGGGTGTACCCTGCAGGGAAGAGAGACGTGTCACCAGAGGCTGAGTGAAGGGGTGGCTGGTGGGTGTAGGCCCTCCAGGGAGGGAAGGGGCTTAGAGAGAAGATAAAGATTCTGTGAAGGGTGGGACAGCGGTCAAGAGAGGAAAGAGGGGCTCTGGGTAGGGGGCGAGTGTGTGCGAGGACGAAGAGCTAAAGAGGGACTCAGAAGGTGGGAAGATCAGAGAGAGGGGGAAGGAATTCTTGGAGGAGAGGGGATTCAGAGAGAAGAGGTTTTCAAAATGGGTTCTCAGGGGCAAGGGGGCCTCAGCGAGAGACGGAGCTCAGAGAGGGGTTCAGAGAGGGACGAGGGGACAGTCTCAGAGGAGGGGCGGGACCCCGAGATTGGCCGGGTCTCAGGAGTGGAGGGGGCACAGAGATGAAGCCGGCTCAGTGGGGCTGGGCTCAGGGGAGGAGCAAGGACAGAGGGGCGGGTCTCAGGGATGAAGTGGGCTCAGAGGGGCGGGCTCAGGGGTGGAGCAGGCTCAGAGGGGCGGGGTTCAGGGGTGGAGCAGGCTCAGAGGGATCGGTAGGACGTGCACCCTTTCTGATGAGCTCCAGGGCCTCCTGGCGCTTATCCAAGCCGAACTTCTCCCACTGCTCGGTGCTGTCCAGGTAGTGCACGGCGATGACCGTGGGCGTCATACCAATCATGTTCTGCTCCCCACAGCCCGAGGGGGTTTGGATAAGGTGCTTCAGCCGCTCTCCGTCGATGGCGTCCTCCGCCATTTCGGCCACCGGAGTCCCTACAACCCGGCAGGGGGATGGCACTCAAGTCCACGGCTGTTTCCAGACTTTTCAGGCTCTGACCAGCTAGGGCCAAAGGGGTCAGGGACAGCTAGCGGCATGTGAGTGATGGAGATGCTTCATGGCTGAACGGCTGGAGGGGGTGCATTTGGGGGGGGGGGGGGGGGGGGGGTGGGCTTCACAGGGGAACTCTGGGCCCCGGCTCCTCTGGTTCCACCGGCGGTGATAACAGTCATGAATACTTTTATCAGGCTTCACGCTATTCCCCAGGCTCTGTTCTAGAATACCATACTATTTCATTTAATCCTCTCAACAACCCTTAGATATCAATACTATTATTTGCTCCTATCACAGATGAGGAAACCAAGGGTCTCCTTCCCAAACTTCACAGCTGTCAAGGTGCAAGGTGCCTTTGTAGCTCCGTCTTGCCCCAGTTCTCCATCCGAGACAATTAGATCCGGAATTTCCGCTCTTGAACTATATTGCTCATGTAAACCTCTTTATCAGCAAAAGCTGTTTGCTGAACTAAGTACCGCCTGGAGCCTTCTATGAAGTGGTTTGAGGAGGGGTTCTAGCTGAAGAGGAGGCAGGAGACCAGTGGTTAAATATCCCTGGGGTGAGAGCAGATGGAACTGGGCTCCCGACTCTCGGGTCATGACTCCCCTCCCAACACTGTTCTGGGTCTCCTGGGGTTGGGGTCCAAGGGCATCTCACCTTGCAGAAGGATCTTGGTCTCTGACTCGGTGTCTGGGACTTGATCACTAAGATCTGCAGCCGGGACTTCCTCTCGCTGCACCCCATCTGCCAGGTGAATGGGAGACACCAATGGCACCAGCTCCCTCCCACCCCATCCTCATCACCACCACCCAGGCCTCACTCCCTCTCCCTTGGCTGACTCACCTTGACCAGATGTTCTCGATTCAGTGTGCAAATGGCCAGTTTTGTTGAGTCTTATTCCTTCTGGCTGGATGGTGTTAGGGGCAGGGGAACTTGCATGAACAAGACAGACAGTCGGTCATATTCTGAGGATTACTGTAGCATAAGGCATGAGGGCCTCCACCTGAGATCTTAGCTGTGTGACTGGAGGCCAGTTACTTAACCTCTCTGTGCCTCATCTTCCTTCTTTATAAGGAGGTAGTATAAACATCTACCTCATGCCTATTGTTGTGCAAGTTCATAATAAAATTATAAATTAACAAAGAAGTAACAAGACCTTTAGAAATCTTTCTGTGTGCCTAGATGAATGCTCTCCTGTGGTTAATTCATTTAATCTTCACAACAACCCACTGGAGTGGGTACCGCTTTTATCACTCCCATTTTACAGATGGGGGAGGGACTTCCTCATGGTCCAGTGGTTAATAATCTGCCTTGCAGTGCAGGGTACATGGGTTTGATCCCTGGTAAAGGAGCTAAGATCCCACATACCATGGGGCAACCAAGCCCCCGTGCTGCAACTACTGAGCCCATATGCCACAACTAGAGAAGAAGGTCCCTGGGCCACAACTAAGCCAAATAAATAAACATTAAAGATGGGGGAACTGGAGAACAGACAGGTAAAGTAACTTGCCCAAGGTCACAAAGCAAGTAGAACAGAATTTGGGTTTGAACGTAATAGTCTGGCTCCAGAGTCTGTTTTTAAAACAATGCCTCTTAATGGGCTAAATAAAATAAAAATTTTAAAACAAATAATTTAAAAGTAAAAGAAAAATTTTGAGCTAGTAAACAAGAATAAATAATACAGGAAAGAGAAAAAATAGATGAAAGAATGTACATAACTACTTAACACAGTGCCTAGCAGACAGCAAGTGCTCAATTAAAATAGGGACATCTTAATTAGAGTCAAAGGTCCAACACAAGCTCTCACGTGTATATGCACCTAAGCCTCCCTGGAGGACAGTGGGTGCTTTTGCCTTCACAGAACCCATTCTCCTTTTGCCTGGAGTGATTGCCATCTTTTCCTTTGCAGACTGAGTTCCTGCCTATGTTGTATTCATCAGTATGTAACATCCAGCTCTCTAGGAAGAAAAGCTCTTGATTAGTAGTGCTGCCAATTTCCTTGGTGTAAATATCTCCACCATGATGGATTTCAAGCTACCACCATGAGTGAGTACAGACTTGGGAAGTGGTAGACATACTGGATCTAGGGAGCTGGGTATCACAGGCTCCAGCACACTACTGGTTTCTTCCCACCAGTGCCTGTGTTGAGTCATATTGAAATTCACAGCAAGAGGGAAAATGTGTGCATCTATCTATACACACTTTCATGTAATTTTTAAAATATATTGTTTTAATGATTAGATTTATTCCAGAACATTAAAGTAGTTGAAAAAATATGTTTGCTTCTATTAAAGCCAGGAAAGAAAAATTATAATAAGTTATGATTTGGGTATAAATAAAACATTTCAATGTGAAATCTTACTGTCAGTTTTGATACATTTGGTTTTGAATGTTTCAATATTTTTTCAACTACTGTAATGTTTTTTGGGAAAAAATAACCAATAAAAAATATACACAGGCCCAACTCAGGTTTCTTTTGCTTTAGACGTCAACAGACATAGTTTGATACCATCAAATTTGTCTCTAAAATTTTTATATTTTGTATATTGCAGGGGTTTTGGAACGAATTTTGATTTCTTAAAATATTGCATTAAAATAATTTTGATCTTGTTTATGATCTTATGTTTTGCTTTAAAGTATTCATAAAAGATGCTAAAATTCTTTCATTTTGGTTGATGATTTTGTCTGACTGTTAGTGCATATTTCTCGTTTTCTGGGTTGAGTTTTTTTTTCCCACGGGTCTTCTTTTTTGTTGTCTGTCAATGTATATTTTAAGGATAAGAATCATAGGTAAAAAAGAAGTGTCCTAGTTCTTGCAATTGTACATTATTCTTTTGCAATATTTGCTCTGTGAAATATATTTTCTCAAGATTTTAAAATTTTATTTATTTATTTGGCTGTGCTGTGTAGCTTATGATATCTTAGTTCCATGACCAGGGGTCAAATCCAGGGCCACAGCAGTGAAAATACTGAGTCCTAATCACCAGACCACCAAGGAACTGTCCCCAAGATTTTTAAAGTCAGAAGAAAACCCCTGTGCTAAAATGTTACAAGATGTCATATTTGATATTAAAATATATTTTAATGAAAAAATATTATTGATCTCTAAGTTTTGGGGCGTCTGTGAAAAATTCTGTGCCCAAGAATAATGCCTCACTTGCCTCACCCTAATCCTGGCCCTCCTTCCAAACTTCCAGAACTCCTGAATCTCCTATGGTGTGCCTGGGTCTCCAAGTTGGGTTGACAACACAGGGAGAACTGGAGCCTCTCCTGAAGGACAAGGGACAGCAGGTACCCCAAGGACTCACCACGACCTTCAGGGTCTTCTTGACACCATCACTGATGAAATGGTTGTAGACGGCAGCCTTGACCTCCACCTCATGGAGGCCGACCTTCAGGGGCACAATGACGTAAGGCACTGCCACCGAGGACCTGGCTGGGACCATGATAGTCTGCTGATGGCGCTTCTTGGCGGTGGCCAGGCTACAGAAGGCTGGATTGTAGAGCAATTCCACCCTCACCTGCCAGGGAGAGAGAGTATGGGGTCAGGAGAACATGCCACAGACTGGCTCCCTCAAGTCCCCGCTCCATCCATGTCTCTGTTGCACCAGGGATGCACCTTGAGATTTTCCGCCTCCTGGTAGTTGTAGAGGACCGCTCGGATCTCCACTTGCTCATTGTGCACCACCGAGTAGGGGAGACGCAGGTCGATAAAGAAATCCTGCATCACAGTGACCTCATAGGGGTCAGCCACACAGATCCCTGCCCGGAGTGGAAACAGAACGCAGAGTGTCAGGAGTGGGGTCAGGGGACTGGGCAGGGTGGACTGGGTCCAAGTCCTTGCCCCTACCAATGTCTCAGTGCTTACACTTGACCACGGGAGCTATCCCAAGGTCTTTGCAGAAGCCCGTAGACAATATGGGGGCTTTCCTGGTGGCTCAGATAGTAAAGAATCTGCCTGTGTCACAGGAGACCTGGGTTCGCTCTCTGGGTCAGGAAGATTCCCCTGGAGAAGGGAATGGCAACCCACTCCAGGATTCTTGCCTGGGAAATCCTGTGGACAGAGGAGCCTGGCGGGCTCCAGTCCACGGGGTCTCAGTTGGACATGACCGAGCCACTAAGCACACACAGATAGATGGAGCATAGTGGCGGGGGCGGGGGGTTGGGGAGGTTTCATCCTTGGTCAAGGAACTAAGATCCTGCAAGTCGCATGGTGTGGACAAAAAGAAAATCTCTTAAAAAGAAATGACTAAGCCAGAAACTGACACAACACTGTGAATCAACCATAATTCAATTTTTTTAAAAAGGGACTTCCCTGGTGGTCCAGTGGCTGAGACTCTGGGTTTCCAATGCAGGGGGCCCAGGTTTGATCCCTGGTCAAGGAACTAGATCTCACATGACACAGCTAAAAGGCAGTGCAGTCAAATAAATAAATAAAAAGAAATATCTTTTAAAAAAGAATTGACTTCTGATACCTGATTTGTGTCATTTAAGGAGGCATCTATACATCTCCAAAAGGCACTTACTCTTTGACCCCTAAAATATGCTCAACTCCAATAATAAAAATAATAGTTCACACTCATTGAACATGTACAATGTGTCCGGTACTATTATAACTATTATAAAATCCCAACACTTTGCGTAGTTACTCTTTTGGTTGTGCCCATTTTATGGATGAGCATCAAGAGGCTGAGTAACTTGATTAAGGCCACACAGCTGCCCAGAGAAAGATGTGGGATTTGGACTCAGGGACTTGGGCTTGGGCAGCGCCCCGCTTTTAACGATACTCTCTCTTTATGCCGTAAGAGCTCTTAAGTCTAAAAATTTCAAGTTCTATTGGTTGCATGCATGCTAAGTTGCTTCAGTCATGTCTGACTCTTTGCAACACTCTGGACTGTAGCCCACCAGCCTCCTCTATCCATGGAATTCTCCAGGCAAGAATACTGGAGTGGGTTGCCATTTCCTTCTCCAGGAGATATTCCCAACCGAGGATCAAACCCAGGTCTCCTGCATTGCAGGAAGATTCTTTACTGACTGAGCCTTAAGGGGAGCCTAAATGTCTTATACATACTGCTATATTTTAAATGGAAGACAAATAAGGACCTCCTGTCTAGCACAGGGAACTCTCTATTCAATGTTATGTGGCAGTCTGGATGGGAGGGGAGCTTGGGGGAGAATGGATAGATGGATATGTATGGCTGAGTCTCTTCACTGCCCACCTGAAACTGTCACAACACTGTTCATCGGCTGTACTTCAATATAAAATTAAAAAGTTAACAAAAAATAAAAGATACTGAATGTCTAACAAACTCTGAGGTAAAGCTCCTTTACCAGATTGCAAATAGTCCAGGGAACATGCTTAAGGGGCAAGGGTCTAACAGTAGTTTTTAACATTTTTTTTTTCAAGCTGCAGGAACATTTTTTAGGTAAAGGAAACCTCAGACAGAACCTTGGTATACAGAAATGTACAACAGGCAAATATGAAGATGCCCTGATTTGAAACAGGGATGGGGACCCCAAACTAGAACTGTGCTGAGTGGCTTTGGAGTCCCAGGCAGAAGGAAAACTATGTGCCTTGCGTATATGATTTCATCTGCCATCATCACCTGGTCAAGAGAAATTGTCAGAAAATCACAATTCCTTCCATGAAAAGCAAGACAAGCAAAGAAGCAGATTTTAAAAGTCTTGAAACCAGGAAAGTAAAATGACACTGAAGTATAATTTATGATAAATTATAACTAAATAAACTTATACTAGAGTAACTGGGTGTGGTATAAATGAAATACACTTAATGCTGTGAGTTTTAATACATCTTTTTTTTTTTTAGTGTTTTTAATAGTTTTTCAACTACTTTAATGCTCTGGGGGAAAAAATAACCTTTAAAATGGACAGAAAATATGTATATGAAACACATCTTTCCTTTGGCCTCAAGCTCCAACAGGGCTCAACATGGTGCTGGTCTTTATTTAAAATCTAGGTATTTTGACATCATGGATTTTTTTTTTTTGGCATTCATTTTGATTTCTAAGAAAACTATTGCATGAAAATACAATTTATCTTGATGACTGAGTTTTTTGGCACCCACTTAATTTTGCATTCAAAGTCAGTGCCTCATTTTCCTTGCCCCACTCCCAGACCAGCTCTAAACTATTTATACTTGACTAGGGTTTGTCAGGGTCTCACACGCAGCCCTTGGTGGCAGTGGCAGGGGGAGGGTATGCATACCCCTTTTTGTTGTGTTTCACAGCCTACTCACTGATGTTTTAATCACTCACTTCATCCCGCTTCCTCTTTTATTTTAATTGCTTTACTCACTATCCTGGCAACATCACCCCTACCAAGTTCTTGTTGCAAATTATTCTATATGATATTATAGAATAATATATCACATAGCAAATAATTCTATATGATACGGTGAATATATGTCTTTATGCACGTGTGTGCTCAATTGCTCAGTCGTGTCCAAATCTTTACGACCCCGTGGACTGTAGCCCATCCATGAAATTTTCCAGGCAAGAATACTGGTGTGAGTTTCCATTTCTTACTCGAGAGGATCTTCCTGATCCAGGGATTGAACCTGCCTTTCTTGCATCTCCTGCTTTGGCAGGCAGATTCTTTACCACTGCGCCACCTGGGAAGCCTGTGTGTTTTTGTACCTTTGTCCAAACCCACAAAAACATTAAGACACCGAGAGTGAGCCCTAATGTCAGCTGCTGCTGCTGCTGCTGAGTCGCATCAGTTGTGTCCGAATCTGTGCGACCCCATGCACTGTAGCCTACCAGGCTCCTCCGTCCATGGGATTCTCCAGGCAAAAGTACTGCAGTGGATTGTCATTGCTTCTCCGTAATGTCAGCTAAGAACTAGCAAAGATAATAATGTGTCCATCAATTGTTACAATGTTGATGGTGAGGGAGGCTGTGTATGTGGTCTGGAAAATGGTACATAGGAAGTCTCTGCACCAGCCTCTCAATTTTGCTCTGAACTAAAACTGCACTAAAAATAAAGTCTATTTACCAAGTCATGATGTCACTCACATTCTGCACTCTAATCCCTCTCTAGTAACCAGGGCAAAGTGTCAGCCACCAGGAAACAAAACATCTGTCAGAACGGAATGAGAAAATGCTCAGGGGATCTGGGGTCCCAGCCTCCAAGGACCGGACCACCATCCTCTCTCACCTTTCTTGTCCGACAAGCTCACAGCCAGAATCTCCCAAGTGGTGATGGAGTCTTTCAAAAACACGTTCATGAGCTTCGTGGAGATTCTGGTCCAGGGAGAAATGGGGCGGGGGGAGCGGTGTTGGGGATTAGGAGAAGACATCTAGCAGGGTACAGGAGGAGACCAGGTAGGGAGGGGCCACAAGGGACAGGGTTGGAAGGGGGCTGGAGGTGGGTACATTTAGGTAGCCCCAACTCGATTTTTCTAGGCTGGGTTGTGTGATTCCACCATGATTCCACACAAGAAGGGGGTCTGAGGTTCATGTAAATGCAGTGTCCAATCTAGGGTGATCATAGAAGCTGGCCTGGGGATAGGGTGAAGGGTGGCCATCCCAGCCTTACCCATTTTTGTCTGCTTGTTTAAAGTCCTCAATGATGGTCCACAACCAGCTCTCGGGGAATTGGCTTCGGGAAATGATGTCCTCTTCTGGGATTATTTCATCCTCCAGGTCACCTGTGGGTGGGGGTGGGGGGTTAAAACAGACTGAATCCCCCCCTCCTGCTCCCTCCACTGTCCCTTTTAGATATTTATCTTTATAATCCCCTAGAGGGATTCCTAGCATGGACACACCCAAGGTCACATGATCACTTCCAGGGATCCTAGGCACATTTGGCCCTAGAGTCTCCTTTCTCCATAAAAAAATATTACAAGTCATATTTTACAGCCATGTTGGTATAAAGGTGAAAATAAGCCACACTGCATTGAGTTGATTTGTTTTTTCCCCTTCTTTGATTTTCAAGGGAATGAAAACATTTGCATGAATGAGCCTCTAAAAGCATCATTGGCCCATGCCTGCTGTGTTATGGTAACCATGTGATGGTTAAGTCTATCCTGAAAACAATGGGGCTAGCTGAGAGATTCCCTGGACTTGATGGAGATTGCCAAAGAGACAGTGGCTTTTAAAAGTCATCTTGACCCCATCAGCAAGTACACAAAGCTGGGCTAGAATAGAGTTAAATTCTGGCTGAGCTTTCTTCAAAAAAGGATGAAGAGATTTTAATTTGGTTTTGGGGCTTCCCTGGTGGTTCAGATTGTAAAGAGTCTGCCTGTCAATGCAGGAGTTTCAGGTTCGATCCCTGGGTCGGGAAGATCCCCTGGAGGAGGAAATGGCTACCCACTCCAGTATTCTTGCCGGGAAATCCCATAGACAGAGGAACCTGATGGGCTACAGCCACGGAGTCACAAAGAGTCAGACTCTTAGTGATTAACACTTTCACTTTTCTGCCTAACCACAAAGTAGGTGGAATTCCATAGATACTTAAATCCACCCATAAAAGTGAAGAAAGTGAAAGTCACTCAATCATGTCCGACTCTTTGCGACCCCATGGACTATACAGTCCATGGAATTCTCCAGGCCAGAATACTGGAGTGGGTAGCCCTTCCCTTCTCCAAGGGATCTTCCCAATCCCGGGATCCAACCCAGGTCTCCAGCATTGTAGGCAGATTCTTTACCAGCTGAGCCACAAGGGAAGCCCAATACTCTGGAATAATCTATCAAAATGCCTTTGGGATACTAACTCTTAATCAACCTTCTGTATCGTCCCCAGTTGGCTAAAGAAATGACACAATGCTGGGTGGGTGGGGGAAGTCATCCATGTGTGTGTAAATCATATACACATTGTCTACATTTCTTCTTTGCGAAAGAAAAGTCTTGGGTCACTGGAGCAGAGAGTAGCATGCCTAGTCATTATAATTTGCAGAGAGACTGAAGGTTGATTTCTGTGCTCATGTATGTTGGGAATCATTATGTTTTTGGTGGGGTAGAGGGTTGAAGGGGTTGCTGGTTTTCCAGCTAAAGGAATTCAGAAATATTTGACTTTGGCAATGGCTGCTTTTGAGAGGTGTCTGCAGATAATTCAGTTTCAACAAAGCCCATTCTGGCACAGAAGTCCTCTAATTAAGACATATTAAAAGATGTTTTTAAAAAACAAAAAGAAAAGGAGAGGGACTTCCCTGGTGGTCCAGTGGTGAAGGTCCTGAAGTTCCACTGCAGGGGGCACAGGTTCAATCCCTGATCAGGGAACTAAGATTCTGCATGCCACATGGTATAACCAAAAATTTAAAAAATTGAATAATGGTGGGATCAGGCCATACCGGGCTCCTCTGTCTCTCAACAGATGGCGGTGGAGACTCTTGTCAGTCCTGTAAAGGCCACTTTGTGGTGAGATCACTCTGATTTTGCTTAAAGTGGGCTTCTAAGAGAAGCCCTGGGTTTGCTTAAGATTGATGTGGCCTGAGATGTAGAATTTTGAGTGTGTTCATGTCCTATCCAGAACCGAATGAATGAATGATTGAACATTGACTGGGCAAAGGTTGAGCAGGTCTCTTAAGAAGGCAACATGAATTAGTTTTCTTTGGTAAAGGCAAGCTTATAACCCATCTCATGTCTTCCTACTGACAACTAGTGTGACCAGCTCTATCTTCTAGAACGTTCCCTCAGACCATGTGAGTCCTGGGCCCTGGTAAAGCCAAACTTCAGAGTGTCTGGGGCCGGGGACAGCCTAATCCACCCAGGCAGGAAATTTCCTTGCCCTCAGGAGAGGAGTCTTCTCCACTAGACTAAGTCCTTCTTCCCTCAGACAGGCACTTTCTTCCACCTACAACAGGCCCGCATCCCCCTCAGACAGGACGTCCTTCCCTCTCAGACAGGGATCTCCTTCCCCCACTGGAGATCTCCTCCTCCCTCAGACAGGCACGTCTGCCTCCCTCTCCGGACAGGCCTCCTCCCCACCTCGGGCTCGCTGGATAGCGACCTCTTCTTCCTTCAGACAGGCACCTGCTCCCCCTAGGACTGGACTCCCCGCTCCTTGAACGGATTGGCTCTACGCCTCTCGCCCTTGAACGGATTGGCTCCTCCTCCCACCTCGGACAGGCCCGCCCTCCCCGCCAAGGGACTCACTCCTGGCCAGCTCCAGGGCGCCATCGCGGCTGTGCTGCTGCCGCAGCTGAGCGATGTACTCGCAGCAGTCCAGGAAGGCCTTGACGCACGCGTCGCCCTGCAGGATGAACTGGGCCCGGCGCTGGCACGGGAACTTCATGGGGTTGTCCCGCATGCCGTCTTCGCAGCACTTGCGCAGATCGCTGCTGTACTGACCCACTATGGGAACACAGAGTCCCCCCCACGTCCCGCCTCAGCTGCGGCCTCGAAGCAGCGGGCACTCAGGACACAGCCCAGGGAGAACTTCCCCACGGTCAGACCCTCCCCTTCCCTCTCTAGCTGGGATCCAGAATGGGTGGGAACCAGCAGAGGGCGCACACCTTTATCCATCCTCTTCTCCATGAGCTGCACCGAGCGGCGTCGGCGGGCGGCTGGTTTCGGGCACTGCAGATCTAAAGGCAGGTGGAAGGGGAACCAGATGGGTTAGGCACTTACTATGTTTCTGCTTTATTGACTATGCCAAAGCCTTTGACTGTGTGGATCACAATAAACTGTGGAAAATTCTGAAAGAGATCGGAATACCAGACTACCTGACCTGCCTGTTAAGAAACCAGTATGCAGGTCAGGAAGCAACAGTTAGAACTGGACATGGAACAACAGACTGGTTCCAAATAGGAAAAGGAGTACGTCAAGGCTATATACTGTCACCCTGCTTATTTAACTTCTATGCAGAGTACATCATGAGAAATGCTGGGCTGGAGGAAGCACAAGCTGGAATCAAGATTGCTGGGAGAAATATCAATAACCTCAGATATGCAAATGACACCACCCTTATGGCAGAAAATGAAGAGGAACTAAAAAGCCTCTTGATGAAAGTGAAAGAGGAGGGTGAAAAAGTTGGCTTAAAGCTCAACATTCAGAAAACCAAGATCATGGCATCTGGTCCCATCACTTCATGGGAAATAGATGGGGAAACAGTGGAAACAGTATCAGACTTTATTTTTTTGGGCTCCAAAATCACTGCAGATGGTGCTTGCAGCCATGAAATTAAAAGACGCTTACTCCTTGGAAGGAAAGTTATGACCAACATAGATAGCATATTGAAAAGCAGAGACATTACTTTGCCAACAAAGGTCCGTCTAGTCAAGGCTATGGTTTTTCCAGTGGTCATGTATGGATGCGAGAGTTGGACTCTGAAGAAAGCTGAGTGCTGAAGAATTGATGCTTTTGAACTGTGGTGTTGGAGAAGACTCTTGAGAGTCCCTTGGACTGCAAGGAGATCCAACCAGTCCATTCTAAAGGAGATCAGTCCTGGGTGTTCATTGGAAGGACTGATGCTGAGGCTGAAACTCCAATACTTTGGCCACCTCATTCGAACAGTTGACTCATTGGAAAAGAGCCAGATGCTGAGAAGGATTGGGGGCAGGAAGAGAAGGGGATGACAGACGATGAGATGGCTGGATGGCATCACCAACTCAATGGACATGGGTTTAGGTAAACTCCGGGAGTTGGTGGTGGACAGGGAGGCCTGGCATGCTGCAATTCATGGGGTTGCAAAGAGTCAGACACGAGTGAACGACTGAACTGACTGATTGACTGATGTGTCCTTGGTTTCCTCCCTACTGCCACCTCTCCCCACCCCCACCCCCGCCATGATGTTGGAGTGTTATTGCAGCCCATCCCGAGGCTCAGAAAGAAGTGATTTGAGAGATAGTGGTGGAGGTGGGACTTCAACACCCCAACCTGCACCCCAGAGCCCCGCCCTTAGCCTGCTCTCAGTATCTGGGGGATGGAGGCCCTGCTCTCCCCTGTCCTGCCTCTCCCTGCATCCTCACCTGCCCTCTGTTGGGTCTCCAGGCCCTGGCTGGTCTTGAGGGTGAGTCCTGCATCCGTGAAGACGCCAGCATAGTCTCTTCCACTGCCGGGGGTGCAGCCAATGTCTGCTTTCTCCACCACGTCCCAGATCTGTGGGGTGGAGTGGAGGCCGAGGGTCAGAAGTGCCACCACCCTCTGGCCAACTTGTCCATCCAGCCCCACCCTACCCATCCTTATCCTGCTCCACAAGCTGGCAGGCCACAATGGACGATCCAGAGTTGCACCATCTTCAACGTGGACCTTTGTCCACCCACATTCTCATCCTCAGCTTGACTTCCACCCATCCCCGTGTCTACATCCATTCAGACCTCTATGCTCAGCCCATCTGCTCCTCTCCAGCACCATTCCCAGGTGGCTCAGCGGTAAAGAATCTGCCTGCCAGTGCAGGAGACACAGGTCCCATCCCTGGGTGGGGAAGGTCCCCTGGAGAAGGAAATGGCAACCCACTCCAGTATTCTTGCCTGGGAAATGCCATGGACAGAGAAGCCTGGTGGGCTACAGTCCATGGTGTTGAAAAAGAGGTGGACAGGACTGAGTGACAGAACGACAACAAGCATCATTCCCACCTCAACCCAATGCCATCTCTGAACCAACCTCAGCGACTCTGGGGCATACCTTACTCTGGGTCAATTTGTTCTTCTTATTCAGCACAAACACGCCCTTGTCCACGGCCACCAGCCCCACTCGGGACCCATGATTAGCCTCGATCTTCAGGGTTATCGGTTTCCCCGGTCGATGGTGTTTCTCTTCCTTCCCACCACTTTTCACCACCAGCTATGGGAGGGGGAGCAGGTTGGAGGGGGAAGTCAGCCCTGTAAGACCCTAAGAAGCCCAAGACAGAGGAGGTCTTGAGCTGGACTGAAAGAGGAGGGGAAGAAGCAAGCCAAACTGGCATCAGGCAGAAAAGAGAGAAAACCAGGAGCAAGGCAGACACTGAGTGCAAGCCTCCATTTACGAAATAAATGTCATAGGGATCAAATACACAGTGTGAAGAAGATAGTCAATAACCACATAGGATCTTTGTATAGTGACACGTGGTTACTAACAGGACTCATCATGGAGAGCATTTTGAAACACACTGAAATATCGAATCACATATTGACATTCGGATTGTAGAAATGTTGTACACCAGGAACTAACACAGTGGCGTAGATCAATCAGGCACTTCCCTGTAGCTCAGTCGGTAAAGAATCCACCTGCAATGCAGGAGACCCAGGTTTGATCCTGGGTTGGGAAGATCCCCTGGAGAAGGAAATGACAACCCACTCCAGTACTCTTGCCTGGGAAATCCCTTGTACAGAGGAGCCCGGCAGACTACAGTCCATGGGGTTTCAAAGAGTCGGACATGACTTAGTGAGTAACCACCACCATAGGTCAATTATACTTCAAACAGACATACTCATAGAAAAAGAGATCAGATGTGTGGTAAAGGGAGGGGGAACTGAGTGAAGGTGGTTAAAAATAAACTTTCAGCTATAAGTACCAAGGGTGTAATGTACAACATAATAAATGTATGTACTTAACCCTGCTGTGCCATTATATAGGAAGGTCATTAGAGGAAACCCTGAATTCTCACCACAAGGGGAAAGATTTTTTTTTCTATTTCTTTTATCTCATATCTCTATGAGATGATCGGTATTCACTCAACTTATTGTGGTGATCACTTATGGTGTACCTAGGTTAAATCATTATGCTCTACACCTTAAACTTAGTACTGTGTGTAAATTACATTTCAATAAAACTGGAAGAAAAAGAAGCTAAGGGAACTTCCCTGGTGGTCCAGTGGTTAGGACTTTGCCTTCCAATTCAGGGAGTACAGGTTCGATCCCTGGTTGGGGTGCTAAGATCCCACCTGCCTCTCAGCCCAAAAACCAAAAGCATAAAATAGAAGTAATATTGTAACAATTCAATAAAGACTTTAAAAAATGGTCCATATGAAGAAAAAAAAAAAAAAAGAAACTGAGGCTGAAAGAGACGGAAGAATGAGATGGGAAAGGAGGAGGGGCAGGAACTCTGAAATGGGGGAGAGGCATGGACTCGAAAGGCTGGAGAGAGACAGAGCCAGAGGCACAAGACGGGGAGAGGGACAGCCAGGCGGAGGGTCCCCAGATGGGCACAGAGAGGTGCCAGGGAGCTTACCGTGCCCATACACGAGTCCTTGACGTCCACCCACACGGAGTCGGCCACCACCTCCCTCTGGCCGTTGGCATTGATCAGCGTGTAATAGGCCACCAGGCGGAAGGAAGGGATGAAGTCTGATGTGATGGTCAAGGGCAACACCACCAGGTCCTGGCCGGGCTCTCGGTCCTGGCGTCCCACCTTCAACAGTTTCCCCTTGTTCATGATCTGGGGGAACAGTTCGGTATGAGGATCAGGAAGGTGAGCGGGAGAATGTGTGGGAGTCAGGGTGGGGGGACGGCAGAATCTGGGATGGATGAGGGCTCCCAGGGATGCTGGGAGTTCTAGAAAGCCACGGACCATGTAGGTGTAGTAGCGGATCTTGGCTTGCTGGCCGGGGTCCGTGCGCAGGTGGAAGTTGACGTTGAGAGTCTCCCCAGGCTTGAGCTCCATGCGGGGCACAGAGAGGTGCAGGTAGTTATTGGAGTTCCCCTGGGTGTTGTAGGGTAGGGCCTGCATGGTCCTGGTGGCCTGTCGCCCCTCGGGGATATTGTCTTTCTTTGTGCGTACCTGGTCAGGGAAAGATAGACGCCATGATGCCCACCTGCCCTCCCCAGAGACATCTAAATCCATACCCCTGAGACTAGGGCATTTTATGTGAGGAGAAGGACCTTGCAGATAAGATTAGGTTAAGGATATTAAGGAGATGGGGAAGAAACCGAACCATCCAGGTGGGCCCAATGCCATCACAAGTGTGCATATAAGATGTCTAGGCAGGGACTTCCTTGATGACACAGTGGATAAGAATCTGCCTGCCAATGCAGGGAACATGGGTCCGATCCCTGGTCTGGGAAGATTACACATGCTGTGGAACAACTAAGCCTGTGTGTCACAACTGTTGAGCCTATGCACCCTAGAGCCTGTGGTCTGCAACAAAGAGAAGCCACCTCAGTGAAAAATCCAAGCACCACAACTAGAGAAGCTGGCAAACAGCAACAAAGACCCAGTGCCACCAATGAATAAATAAATAATTTAAAATAAAAAGACATCTGGGCAGAAGACATCTAGAAGGTAGGACCCTGCTGTGCAGATGGAAACACATCTGTGCGTGCAAACTATTATATATAGAATGGATAAACAAGGCCCTACAGCACAGCACAGGGAACTCTATTCAATATCCTGTGATAAACCATTATGGAAAAAACTATGAAAAAGAACGTAAATATGTATATGTCTAACTGAATCACTTTGCTGTACAGCAGTAATTAACACAACATTGTAAGTCAATTCTACTTCAGTCAAATAAAGGAAAACATAAAGAGAGCCCTTTTATGCAAATGAAAACATCTCTGTGGATGGCACATCCCTTTATGCAAATGAAAGGAACCCACTCTATGCCTAGGACACGATCCTTTTGTGCATAAATTAGGACCCCACTCTACAAAATTAAGTCCCCTGAGGCTGGCCCAGAACTCACGGTGATGGTCAGGGGATCCCGTTTGTTCTGTGTGTTGATGCTTAGCTTGGCCACGCCATCATCCTGGGTCAAGGACTGCACATTGCTGCCCTGGGTCACCACTGGGATGTGGCGGGCAGGGGAGCCGTCAGGGTTCGTCACGTACACCTGTGGGTACAGGGGCAGGTGGAGGGGATTTAGGCAGACCCAGAGGTGTGATCGTGCTCAGGACCTGTGTCGAGGAGTGCAGTCCTGCCCAGGGTCTCACCATGAGGTCGAAGGGCATGGCAGGTTTGAAGAACGTGGGGGTCTTGGTGAAATGGATCTGGTAGGGGGAAGTCACAATGGGGATCCCGGCGCGCTCCGCCTCCACCATGTCGCTGCCTGAGGGGGGCCAGCCATGAGGGTGGGCTCCTGGGCCACCCCTCAGGACCAGGCTTCCCCCATCAGACTGCACTCTGCCTTCGTACTGGGCCTCTGTCCTCAGACTATCTCCCCCATCGACCTGATCCCACCTTCATTCTGAACATCCACCCTCAGAATGAGTCTCCCCTCTGGCACTGGGTCTTATGCCCCAGAGTGGTTCTTCCCTGCCAGCCTGGACCCTTCTTTCATTCTGGGCCTCCTCCCTCAGACTAGTTCTCCCCTGTAAGACTGGATTGCCCCTTCATCTGCACCTCCTCCCTCAGGCTAGACCTCCCCTGCCAGCCTGGACCCCTCCTTCATTCTGGGCTTCCTCTCTCAGACGAGACCTCGCTTGTCAGACTGGATCCTGCCCCCTTCCTTCTTGGCCTTCTCCCTCAGATTGCATGTCCCCCCTCAGACTGGATCCCCCTTTCATTCTGGGCCTCCACCCCCAGACTGGGCCTCACCTGATTGCAAGATGACGGTGGCGGACACATATATGGACTTGCCCACCAGGGCATCAGCTCGGGAGGGCTGTACTCCATTCAGCAAAACCTGACGTCTCAGTATGGCCTCCCCATTACCATCGTTGATCTGGGGGAGAAGTAAGGGTTCATGGCAGAGGGGAGACCTGGGGGGAGCGCCCAGGGGGTAGGCTCAGACGACAGGAGACAGGAAGGGTGTTCAGGGTGGAGGAGACCAGACAAGGCCTCTGTTAGGTACCGGAACACGGGTGAGGGAGTGAGTCAATGAAATTCTCCGGTCACCATCCTGGACCCCAAAGATGACGAAAGCTGTTCCGTCCACGTGCTCCCCGTACAAGAACCTGCGATGCAGGGACAGTCTCAGATTTTTGCCTCTGCAGATGAGTCTTCCTCCAAACTAGCTTTGGCCTCCGTTAAGCCCCTCACCGCACTTGGCCCCTCCCCCTGCCCCTCACCTGGCAATGATGTTGATCTTCAGGCCATCTGGGTCATCAACGTAGTAGAATTTCTCTTCAGGCTCTAGTTGGACCTCAAAACTGGGAAGCACTGGGGGGACAGATTATGTTGGTGGGGGACCAGCACTGGGCCCAGCCTGATGCACTCCCCCTCCCCCCACCCCCTAGCCCCAGCTCCCTGGCCCTCTTACCATATTCCTTCACCTCAAACTCAGTGGAGAAGACCTGCTGCGGAGAATCTTCATAGTGGGCTTTGATCTTCCACACCCCCATGCTGTGGGGGAGGTAGGCTGGTGATCTGGGCACACCTGGCAGCCCCCCACTCCCTCTCCTGGGGTAGGGGAGCCCCAAACCCCCTCCTGGAGGACCTGACATACTTCACCAGCTCTGGAATGTTCCAGGACAAGGACAAGATGCCAAACTGGTTGTGGGAAGACTGGGAGTCCCGCTTGACAAGGACGCCATCGGGAGTCTGTGGGGAGACAGAGAAATGGCTCTTCAGAGATGAGGCTTTGCCTCTCGGCTCGCCCCTCCCTGTCTGCCTCTGGACATTCTCTCTGTGTTAGGTCCACAGGGGCAGTGATGAAGAACGTGCCCTTGAGCCGGTCAGCTTGGGTTCAAGTCCCCACTGAGCCAATTACAAGCTGTGGGCCCTTGGGCAAGTTACTTAGCCTCTCTGTGCTCAATGAGCATATCTAGAAAAAGATGATTATTACTCCTATGTCACTGGTTTGGGACACGTTAATATAGGCAAGAGCTGATGATGATCAGCGTCTCTCCAAAAACAAATAATGACTAGCATTTGGGACTTCCCTGGTGGTGGTCCAGCGGCTAGAACGCCACACTCCCAGTGCAGAGATTGCACGCGCGATCCCTGGTCATGGAACTAGATTCCACATGCCGCAGTTACAGCACAGCACAAGCTGACAAACAGATGTTAGAAATGATGATAGCTAGCACGCGTCCTCTATCTTGATGCAGGACTCTGTGCTAAGTGTTTGATTAGCACATACATATACCACACATAACTGCCCACATTTGCCTTTTTGACATAGCAATGTTGCATGGCTCGACCTCATACACATGTGATTTCATGCACTGCCAACAGGTAAACATCAGGAGACATCACATAGAAATCCGGTTTTCTGGCTTCCCTTGGAAATTAGGGTCACTGTGGATAACATGCTTCTGTTGGTACGGGGTGACATTTGCTGGGAGCTGAGCACTGGGCCTGTAGGGGAGATGTGTGTCCTGTTCCCTATAGACCCCGGATCTCCAAAGCCAGCTCACAGCCCTCAGGACCTGGTCCTTGTTGGCTCTGTGTAACCTCAGTAAACACTCAGGAAGATCCCAAGAGGAGGCCATGCCCCAGTCTCCCTCCCTTCTCTCTCCCTTCATCCTACATGTACGGTGCCCTCCCCATCTCTCCCTGCTTCTCTCTCCCCTCTCCTTCCCTCCCTCCTTCCAGTAAGTTTTTATTTATCCCACTACCCGCCAAGCATGCTGTCAACAGAAAATCCCTTCCCCTCCATTTGGAATTTATGTTCAGTGGAGGTTAGGGGAAGGTGTGATTAATAAAATGTATAGATCCAATTTACGATGCCAGAAGGAGAGGGGGTGTTGCAATTTTACAGGGCACTCAGTGAGATCTCACTGTAAACTTGGGACACGGGAACGAAGGCTTGAAGGAGGTGACGGAGCGGTCTGTGTGGAAATTTCCAGGAAGAGGGTTTTCTGGGTAGGGGGAATAGCCCACGCAAAGGCCCTGGGGCAGGGCTGTGCCTGAGGAGACCGGTGTGTGGCTGGAGCAGAGTGAGCCAAGGAGAAGAGGGAAGAAGCGAGGGCACGGAGGGGATGGGGTAGGTCTTGCAGAGTCCTGTGGGCTGCAGGAGGACTTGAAATGTTGTTCTCAGGGAAGTGGGAGCCCTGGAGGGCTGGAGGCTGAGGAGGGGGCAGGGCCTGACTCCAGTGCTCATGGGCGCCCTCTGGCGGCACTAGGGCATTAGTGTCTGTCATCATCCCAAGCTTCGGATGAAGAAACAGACTCGGAAAGGTGAAGTGACCTGTCCAGAGTCACACAGTGACCGTGTGTCTATCTGGAGCTAGAATCCTCAGGCGCAAGCAAGCATCGCGCCACGTGGTCTCCCTGGCTCCCGGCCCCCTCTCCCGACCTCTCTCTATGCCTCTCTTTGACTTTGGGTCTCCGCCGGTGGCTCTTTCTCTGTCTCGATCTCTTTGTCTCTCCCTTGGTTTCAGCCCCGGGTAGGTCTGGAGGCCCGGTTGGCTGGTACCTCGATGGTGATGAAAACCGTCTGGCCCACGGGCAGCAGCTTGTGGTCAACAGTGAAGACCCGATAGAGGACTGAGGGATGGGAGAGAAAGAGAGAGTTGGGTGAGACTCTGCCCCTCCTCCAGCCCTGCCCCTCCCCAATCCCGCCCTCTCCAGCCACCCCTCCCCGCCCCTTACCCGTGGAGCCTGGGGTGTAGATGGTCTTGTCCGTCTGGATGAAGAGGTACCCGCTCTGAAGGCTGATCAGCACCACCTTCTCCACCTGGACATTCCCGAAGGTCGCGACGACAATCACGAACTTGTGCCCCTTGTCTGATTTTAACTCTTTGCTGGCCGGGATCTGGGAGTGAACCAAGAGATCATTAGGGGTCTGCTCCACCTGCCCTCTTCACAACAAAGCCTGCCCATCAATTCTGGCTTGCCCAGATTTGGGGAGTAACGGGGTAGTGAGATGGGGGGAGGGTAAGAGAGGGGGTTTGGGTCAGAGGGAGGCATGGGAAAGGGAAGCAAGAGGAGGCTCAGAGGAGGGAGGGCTCAGAAGGGGACTGGACTCAAAGAGTTAAGACTCAGATGGAAGGGCCTCTGAAGGAAGAGGAGAGCTTAGAGAGGGAGGGGCTAGGAGGGCCGGGGCTCAGAAACGGGAAAGGGCTCAGAGATCCTAGAGCTTGGAAGGAGACGGACTTGAGAGAGACCAGGGGGCTACTGTATAGCACAGGGACCTCTGCTCAATATTACGTAACAGCCTAAATGAGGCAAGAATTTGGAGAAGAATATATATATGTATATGTATCACTGAGTCACTTGACTGTACACCTGAAATTACTGCAACATTACGCTCCAGTATAAATTTAAAAGCCGGGAACCCAAAGCCAGTGCTTTGGGACAACCCAGAGGGATAGGGTGGGGAGCAATGTGGAAGCGGTTTTTAGGATGGGGGGGACACATGCATACCCGTGGCCGATTGATGTTGACGTATGGGAAAAACCATCACAATATTGTAAAGTAATTGTCCCCCAATTAAAACAAATTAACTTAAAGAAGAAGGTGGAGACAGCTCAGAGAAAGCTCTGGATTAAGCAGTGGGAGGGGCTAGAAAAGGGAGGGCTCAGATGGGGGAGGGGGAGTATCAGAAGGGGCGGGGCTCAGGCAGTGTGGGTGGAGCTCAGAGAGGGGGAAGGGCTCTCGGAGGACTCCGTGGAGGACTCTCGGAGCTGGTGCGGCATCAGCAGGACTGGGCTCCCTGGCGCGCCCACCTTGATGGTGACGGTGCTCAGGTAGCCATTGTTGCTGTTCAGCTGGGTGTTTTTGTTTGACAGCACTTGTTTCTTGGCCGGGAAGTCATGGACGATGACCGAGACCTGAATATTCCCTTGTCCTCCGTGGGCCTCCAGCACCACAGTCTCCTCGCTCTCCAGACGCAGGACGTTGGGGGTGATCATGGAATACCTGCCAGAGGGGAGCATGGGGCGGGGAGCTGTCATCCCCGGAAGCCCGAGCTGCCAGCCCTTCCCCAGGGTGAGCACTCTGCCGCAGTCCCTGGTCTCACAGGGGATCCAGTGACCGGCAGACAACTGGGGGCGGGGTGGGGGTGGAGGGTGGGAGGCAGGGGCGGTGCTTCACATCCCATCAAGTGCTGAACACCAAAATGAGAGGTGCCAACTCTTCCAAGACTTCCAAACTCACCACTGAACCCGCTTATTCCAGGAGCTCTAATCCCAAAATCTAAACACCCCAAGTCTCTAAACACCCAACCCTGAACACCATATGTGCTATGTGCTAAGTGGTGTCAATCGTGTCCGACTCTTTGCTACCCTCTAGACTGTAGCCGGCCACGCTCCTTTGTTCATGGGATTCTCCAGGCAAGAATACCAGAGTGGGTTGCTGGTGCCCTCCTCCAGGGGATCTTCCTGACCCAGGGATCAAACCTGTGTCTCCTGTTTCTCCCGCATTGCAAGCAGATTCCTTACCTGCTGAGCCACCAGGGCAGCCAAGACCATCCCAAACTCCTCCCTAAACCTGTGGCACCCAGACCCAGATCCACTCCCTCGGTCACGTGCACCCACGCGAAATCTCTAGACCCTTAAAACCTGAAACTACAAACTCCCAGAGTCTATGACGGTCAAATGTCCAGGACGCCAAATCACCTCTCCTGCAGAATCACTCATTCTGCACGTGCGCCCCCCACACGCACGGCCTCATACCACAAATGCACACTCTCATCTCCAAAGCAGCCTTTTTTGGGGGTCAGGCTGTGACTACTCACATGGGGTTCCCCAGGGCCATGGGGAGACTGGCTAGAAGCAGCAGCAGCAGCAGGCTGGGACCTGAGGTGGGCTGCATGGTGCTGGGGCAATGGAGGGACAGAGGGATAGAGGGATGGAGGGAGAGGGCGGTGGGGGCGGGGAATGAACTGAGGTTGCTGGAGGCTGCCTTTTATTTGGCTCCTGCCTTCCTCGCTCCCCTGACCAGCCCTCACTCCCCGCAGCCTCCCCCTTCCCTGGGACTGCCCCAGATTTCTCAATACTGTTTCCTAAGTTTTTCAATCTGTAGGGCCAGCATGCCTGGCATAAGTAACCCGGGGCCATGTTCTTCAGCTACAGGGTCACAATAGCCTCCTGCCCTGGCCTCCCTCCGTGTCACGGCCAGCTGGTTATCAGGGACCTTTCCCAGTTACATCCACTGTTATGCCCCAAGTCGCGAAATCTCCCAATGACCACCAGGGAGCCGATATCGGATGCAAAAGCAAGAGAGTTTTTATTAAGCTCGAGCTGGGGCTCCCACCAATACCAATGCAGCAGCTATAGGGAGGAGCCCTGATCTCTGGGTTACATTGCTTATATAGGGTATTATCGCGCGAAAAATTCGAAAAACGCGAATCTCCGGGTCTGATTGGTCACCTTCTGGTGAAGGATTAGGTGTTGAGTTCTGATTGGTTCTCCTTTCCCGGGCTTGATTTGAATTTCCTGGGCAGGGGATTTCCAAAGGCTCTTTCCCCAGAACCTTACAAAATGGAGTAGCTTAGATTCTTCATTCCCCCCTTATCTAGGATCCAGGACAGACCCAATCATGGATCTGGGGTCAGCTCTATATTGTCTTCCACTAAGGGGACCGTTGGCAAGGCCGTATATTGGGTTCTGCGCACCATGAGCTGCACCGCATTGATGCGGCTTTTAATGAAGGCCACTAGTTAGTTTAGTAAGCATGGCCTGAGGGTGAGTAGCAGTAACAAGATAATGAGGGGCCCCACCAAGGAGGATATGAGAGTTGCGAACCAGGGGGATGAATTGAACCAGGATTCAAACCAGGTTTGAGATATTTTTCTTTCTCTTTTTCTCTGACTCAGCCCTTCTCTTATCGTGGCCAGGGACTCCCTGACTACCCCTGAGTGATTCACATAACAACAACATTTTTCCCCTAACGCAGCACATAGGCCCCCCTGAGACTTCATAGTCAAGATACTTCCTGGGAATTGGGGCGGAGGTCTCTTTCTTCTGTAACTTCTTCCTGCTGTGCATGGGCGTAGGCCTGCCTAGCAGAGCAGAAGTCTCTCTCTACCTGCTCTAAGTTGGGGTTTTCCACATCTGAAACCAACTTCCACCCTCGTAGTAACAGCAATTTAGTTGGCCCCTCTCAGAGATGAAATAGACAAGGGCCAAACAGGAGACCTAACAGGATGGTCATCTCTGGTCCCCGGAAACTGAAAGCAACATTTGGGGTGAGGGTTGCAGGGTTTGTGACCCCTTCTGATGGGTTGGTGGTGAGGCAACAGAGCTGTGCTCCAGGAATCTTGTGTTCTGTCTGAAGTTACCATCTTCCACCTGGGTGGGGTTCAAAGACATTGTTATGCATATTTCTTTGAGTAGGAACCAGGACTGTCTGAACCAACCTTTGATTGTTTCTGTTTTTGCATCCCCTCCCTTCCCTGATTAGCAATTGTTTGAAACCAAGCTTTGGAATTCAGGGAAGGTCAAGGAGGCTGAACAAAGTCTATATCCTACAGATAAGAAATGGAGAACACAGAACAGATCTGCACTCCAGATCGCCAGAGTCCCGCTCAGTTTTAATTTTAGGGAACTAGGCAACTATGATTGTGATAACTTCCTGTCAAAATGGGGCACAGGACTGCCCCAGCTTGGGGTATAGACACTGAATTGGAAGTATTTCTGAGTTCCAAGTTCTAGATCTGAGTCTTGTATGATTAAAATCCTAATCTCTTGGTCTGCCATTTTGGTGTAACAGACCCAATTAGAAGTAGTTGGAGGAGTGATAACTGGAATTTTATAGACAAAATCAATCTCTCTTTTTTTTTTTTAGAAGAATAGGCCTGAAACCCAGTCTGGACCTGGCACTTCAGGGACACTTGTAGCCATGTAGCCAGTTGCCTAGTTTTATAAAAAGTAAGGTTACTAGCTTCCAGCACACATTGTTTTGAAAATGGTGGCATCCAAGCCTGATACGACTCAGAAAACTCAAGTGTTTAGCAATACAAGTCTAATCTGAAAGTACACCCATAGCATCACCTAGTTATTTCTCAGGATATCTGAAACATAGCTACTCTATTTTGACTTTTAATTGTAAACTTTTCTTTAATAGCCAAAGCAGATTTCACCGTTAATGACGTCAGTGTTTCTCTAGGTATGAGAAGATGCAAGAATTGGGACTCATAAAATCTTCTCCTGAAAAGATCTAACTATCTGAAGGCCTGTTCTGCCAGTTTTTCCCAGAGCACAGAGTGCCTCATTCCTGATTTTCACCCTGAACTCCTTTCAGGCGCGTTGAAAGTCAGCAGTTGCAGCGGCCATGATTTAATCTTTGTAGATGCAGATGGCGAGTGTCAGTCTTCAGTTGGCAGAGCCCCTTTTTGCTCATAAACTTGACCATGATTATGAGGGGGGACTTTAGGACCATTTTATCCCATGGTGCTGAGAATGTCCATTCTCAGGTTTGGCCAAGATTCTGTTGACAGGCCACTCAATGTGCTGTTACTGGACTAGGCCATAAAACAGTATCCAAAATTCTCTGGACCACCTGTCTGCCTAGCTTTTTGGTCCAGGAAAATATTTCCTCTTGCTGCTTCTTGCCATATCTAGAGTTACACTGTTACCATCATCGATCTCATATGGGACTATATATTATTTTATTAGAGGCCTCACACACATATTTGACAGTGTAAGAAACAGCAATTTTGTAAAACAGGTGAAATACAAATAACATAGCCAGCAGTATTAGTAAAGCCACAAGTAACACTTATGTTAAGAACTTCCATTAGATGTAGCCCAGTATATCTTCAGGTCATCTGACTTAGTCTGCCCTGTAGAATCTTGATCTTCCAGGGTAGTTATATATTGGCGCCATCTATAAGGCACATAGCCCAGTTTTCTAGTGTTACTAGACTGATTAGTATGATTTAAATTTTTTTTTTCAACATAGAGGAGACTTTAAACCTAAATTACTGGTATTATCTATATAAATCCATACCATAACTGTGGGAGATTTTCCCCTCCTTTGCAGAAACTTTTCTCATTCTGATTGAGCTTGGGTAATAGAAAAAAAACCTCAAATTTATAGCCAGAGTCAGAGCAGGCATTATTAATTGGCCGGGTGAGGGGATCCTATCTAGTAATATCACAGTGACCTGAATATGACTAATTTTTTAAGTAAATTTTCTCAGGGCCAACCAGTTAGAGTCTGGTAGTAGAGAAATTTACCAAGGTAACCCAGAACTAGACACAGGTAATTGGCCACAAATCCAACAATTGGATTGATTTTTTAAACTAGTATAGGATCAGGCCTATGATAGAAAAGCATTTGACTATATGCAAAGGTCTAAGAAGTCAAGAAAACATAAATGATCATACAAATCAGGTCCAGCATCTTCGGGAAGCTGTCTACCTCTGATGTCGTCGTCTTCTCATCCTGGTGTAGTGTAGTTTCTCCTGATAAAAAAGTCCTTCCATCCATGTTGGAGACGGTCCCTTAAATTATGTCTTTTTCCAGTCCTGGTTGCAGGTCATGAGGCATCTGATCTTCATCCAAAGATAGATTACTGAGATAAGCTTCAGAAACAAACTTAGGGTGTTCTTCAAGAATTCAATTAAATTTTACATTAACATCACATAACAGCAATGAACTATCTAAGAGATGAGTCTTACTAGATGCAGACCTCCATTAACAAACTGGTATTTAACATTTTGAAATATCTTTTTCTCCTTAAAGTTACCCTTATTTTTATTAAATATAACCAAATTAAGGCTAGTTTGTTTGCAAAATAGGTCTGTTCTCACTGATTTTGGTCTGATGATTTTTATAACCATAATTGATCATAGGCTTTTTATTTTGCTGAAACATTTATAGAGTCTCAGACTGAACTTTTAAAATAAAACAGGGCTGGGAAACTCACACCAAAGGCTTATCACAGATTTTGCCTAACAAATCTAGGTGAATTCTTCCCTTTTTAATGTCTCAAAAATTTCTTCAGATTTTTGTATCCATGAGATAACCTTCCTAACTCATTTGATAAACTTACTGGAAACCTAAGAACTTCCAATTTTTGGAGGAGTCAGATAGAAAATATAATTGTTTTGTTTATAACATTTAATTTTACCAAAGTATGGTCATAATTAGAGAGGAAGATTTCCCCTACTCCCTAAAAACATAAGATTCAACCCCATAATTTTTCAGATAGAAACCATAAAAGTTATAAGCATATTCGCTGGTTCATTCAGTCCTTTTGCTAACTTTTGTGAAGTCATCAGGTTTTCCATTAAAATACCAGGACATATCAGAATGTTAAAAACTCCATATAATTTTTAGGATATCTGTATTAGTAATTTTACCATACATTATAACCTGAGTGGATTTATTACTCATCTGATAATCTTTTCCATGTAATTTAACCAATCAAGTAAGCACAGTTTCAGTTCCAGGGGCCCCCTGAAACATCCCAAAGTTAGCTAGAGATCAAAAGAACTTCAAAAGAGTTCTATTTAGGAAGTTTTATCAAAGAGAGAAATTAAAAGAGTTTAGAACATTTGGTCAGATTTTAAGTTACACCAATCTGGAGAGACTATTTTAGACGGATATTTTTAAAGAATAATTATTCTTAGTAAAGTTTATATAAAAGCTCATATCCCATTTACATTTTTTAGAAGTTTTTTTTTTTTTTCACTTGAGGTAATTTCCTTGTTGACAAACTTGTAACAGATATAATATTTAACTCATATTAAACCTAGGTACAATGAAAATATTTTGCTTCACGTTTTACTTAACGTTAAGTACTCTAAAACATGTCTATATTAAATAGGTCAACAAACAAACATTAATATCAGGTATTTAACATTGAATATTTCCCAGTTCACATAAACCTGGAATTTATTGTTTAATTTGGAATTACTTGATTTGTAAGCGTTTACCTTTTTTTAAGCCAAATAAATAGAGCTCATATACAAAAATATTACCAAGACATATTTACACAGACACAGTGCAAGATCTAGCTTCAAGTCTTTTTTTTTTTTTCCCCTCAGTATCAGGAGTTAGAGATGGTCTAGATAAGTGTTCCTGAGAGACACAGAACTTCAGATCTAAGTACTAACATCAAAGATTTCAAAGGAGGAAAGGAAGCCAGGTTGAAAAAGAAGGGAAAGGAGGCGGGAGAGGGGGCCAAAGGGGTGGCCTTCCAGACGTCTCCTGCCACCTACAGATACCCAGGCGTTACGGGACTTTTCCCTGGGCCTCCAGAGAAGGGAGGACTGGAACTCGGCCCTACCAGAAATCAGAACCAGAATTCGAGTTCTCTGCCAAGAGGAGGTGATCAGTCTCCAATCCTCAGCTCAGGCTGAGGGTCCTTCAACCAGATTCCTGCGTCCAGGACCGGGGGACTAGAAAAACAGGAAAGGATAGGAAGGTTAAGGAGAGGAGACAGAGAGAGAGAGAAGGGGAGAGAGATCAATAAAATCTCTTGTTCCTTACCGGTCGGGGCACTCTGGTCAGTTGTCCGCATCAGGAGGAGACCAGGGACAAAAGGGTCCCAGTTGCCGCCGCTGGGTCTGGTCCATTGGCAGGCAAGCTGGCCCCTGAGTACCCCGAGTGGTCAGGATGTCAGTCTCGGTGAAGAAGAGTCCCCGCCAGAGTCACTATTTGTTGCAGGAAGAGGGATCCCTTCCAGGGCCCGAAACTGGGCTCTTGTTTAACACTCAGAAATGAATTGTCCGAGGAGACACATGTGCTGACAAAGGGAACTTGGTCAGGGTGTCCAATCCGCAGTCAGAAGATGATATTTCGGACTCGGTGTACAGTTCCCAAGTCAGAGGTGCCTTCTGAGGGCCAGCCTACATGGAAGGTCAGCCATTCTGTGCTGCAAAAAGTGATTAATTTATTCCTTTTAATTTCTACACTGAGGTCATGAGCGCGCATCTTGACCTCCTTAAAATTATCAGTAACCAAGGATAGAGGTGTGGGGCTAGAATGGCGTTGCCCCATTGTCCCTGGATCAGTCAGATGTTGGTAAATTAACACAAACAATACGAACAGCCACACAAATAGAGAGACAGGAGAAATACACCTCCAGGAGTCGGAGGTAAAACCGAACAACGGCGGCCTCCGGCCCTTCAGTGGGAGCGACCTGCTATCGTCTACAGAGAACAGGGGCACTCCGTCCCCCCACGCCGGGGTCGGGGACGTCTCCCAACGACACCCACCGGTGACTCTCCGGCGCGTCCGCCTGAGTCGTAAACCAGGCCCTACCAGGAGTGAAAAGAAAGACAGAAAAAAGCTCACTGGCTGCAGATGACTCTCCGGATCGGTCTTCCTGTGGAGCCGGTGGGAAATCCCGGACGAGCCCCCAGATGTTATGCCCAAGTCCCGAAATCTCCCAATGACCACCAGGGAGCCGATATCTGATGCAAAAGCAAGAGAGTTTTTATTACCAAGCTCGAGCTGGGGCTCCCACCGATACCAATGCAGCAGCTATAGGGAGGAGCCCTGACCTCTGGGTTACATTGCCTATATAGGATATTCACGCGCGAAAAATTCGAAAAACGAGAGTCTCCGGGTCTGATTGGTCACCTTCTGGTGAAGGGTTAGGTGTTGAGTTCTGATTGGTTCTCCTTTCCCGGGCTTGATTCGAATTTCCCGGGCTGGCCAAGGGTTCTGATTGGTTCGCAGGTGGTGAGGTGAGGTCAGGAGATTTCCAAAGGCTCTTGGATTTCCAAAGGCTCTTGGATTTCCAAAGGCTCTTTTCCTGGAACCTTACAAAATGGAGTAGCTTAGATTCTTCACCACTTGGTAGTAGATGAAAGCAGAGGGCAGAGAGCCACCCTTCGCCCCCAACTCCAGATATCTGGGCCTGGCCCTCAGTCTACTTTTAAGCATGCATTTATTCAGCAGAGTCTTCCTGTGAGTCCATCTCTGTGCTAGCATCTCATGTCCCACTTCCAGAATCTTCCATGTTGGCATGGGGCTGGGGGCCAGGGACAGAGTCCAGCAGCAATGGTCCTAGCCCCATGGAGTGTTTTCTCCAGTGGAGAAGGACTCAGCTTCTTGGAGAGTCAGGGAAGGTTTCTTGGAGGAGGGGACATTTCAGCTGGGCTTTGAAGTATGTGTAGGAGTTCACTATCCAAGTGAGAATGTTTTCTAGGGCAAGGAGAGCCTGGAATTCCCTTCACCTAATCTCGTCAAGAGGCCTGAGCGGCTAAAAAGTCATAATTGAAGAAAGTCCCATGGCTAGCTTTTGTGTTACATCAATGCCTTCTTAGGGGAGGGAGGTTCAAGAGGGATGGGACATGTGTATACCTATGGCTGATTCATGTTTATGTATGGCAGAAACCAATACAACATTGTAAAGCAATTATCCTCCAATTAAAAAATAAATTTAAAAACATCCTCTTGGGATATTATTATTGTTAAAAATTGTATTTAACCTGTTGCGTACGAATTGGTAACATAGTCATATGGTTCAATATCTAAAAGGTAACCTTCCTCCTGCTCTTGTTGCTAGCCATCAGGGTCTCAGACATGACCCTGTAACCAAGTCTCACGTTTCTCTCCAGAGGTATATTATACATTTACAAACATTCACACGTTTCAAAAACAAATATAAGAAAGTTCTACAAACTTTTCCTGGTCTCCCTGGGTTACACCTTGCTTTTTCATAAACAATATACAGTAGAGATGGTTTCATTATCAGAGCACAGAGAGCTTCCTTGTTCTTACAGGCAGTGAAAGTAACCAGTCTTCTACTGATGGACAGACAGACTTCCTATTCTTACAAAACCATGCTCCCTCCAGAGAGTAATCTGCATTATTGCCCAGTTCTCATGACTATTAACTGGTAAACCTTGGGGAAATTACTGATAACCACTTGAGCCTCAGTTTCCTCCTGTAAAGGGGTTATAACAGCAAGCAACTTCAAAGGGTTCTTACTACAATGAGAAAAGATAATTCTGATCAAAGGCTGTGTGTTAACAGTAACCTTGCTAGATATCGCTAAATTCCCCTCCGTAGTTATATTGATTTGCATATTCACCAGTCTTGCACAAAGTTGCCAATTTCCTCATTCCCGCCCCGCCCCCCCCCCCCCCCCCCCCCCCCCCCACCCTATTTTTGCCTCAGTGTCAATTTAATTTGCTTGTAAGTTGAGCCTCTGGGGGATGGGGAGGATGTGAAGCCAGGTGTAGGAAGGATGGGGGATCTATCTAGAGCCCTGAAGAGATGGAGGATTCAGAAGCCCAGAGAGCTGTTTTCCAAAGCCTCTTTGAAGGGGTTAACAGGGACCTCACTCTGATTTCCTGTAAACCATGCTCTTTTCCTGGCCACGCCCCCTGTGTCCCTCCCCCCGAGTAGGGGGAGGCGTGGAGAAACAACAAACCTGGACTCTGTCTGATCTGATTGTGACACCCTTTCCTTGGAAGAGGAGGAGGGGGCGGGGGAGGCAAACACTTGCTTACTCTACAGAACTGGGGTTCAACTTCTGAAACTGAGATGTGGCCATCTGCTAGGATCCTCCACTCCCCAATGCTTTCTTTATCTTTCTCCCCTGTCCACCCGCCAAAATATTCACCCCGTTTCCTGGTTCCGTTATAAACTTAAGCCTTAGGGCTCTGTGATTTGTCAAGGAATCAAGAATTTGAGAAGGAATTCCTGCTGACCTCGCTCTCCCCGTGGGGTTGCCTGCCCCTCCCTCAGAGCCTCAGTTAGTCCATCTGAACAAAGGGATTGATGGCAGTTCCTGCTGCTTTTTTATTTCGGCCACACCGAGCAGCAGGCAGGTGGGATCTTAGCTCCCCCAACCAGCGATCGAAACTGCTCCCACACCCCGCATTTGAAGCGCAGAGTCTTATCCACTGGACCGCCAGGGAAGTCCCAGTTCCTGCTGTTTTGACAATTAAGAGAACCCAGATGCTGTGAGAGACACAAGTTCGATCCCTAGGTTGGGAAGATTCCCTGGAGGAGGGCATGGCTACGCATTCCAGTATTCTTGCCTGGAGAATCCCACAGACAGGGGAGCCTGGTGGGAATAGTCCATGGGGTAACAAAGAGTCGGACACTGAGCAACCGAGTACACACAGATGCCTTGAAGTCCTGGGCTTGGAGGGAAGGCTCATGCCCACAGTGATGAAGGTCTGAGAAGGGTCCTACCCATGACATCCAGGAGG
>NW_024080468.1:42151-85438 GCF_014754425.2 Oryx dammah
ATATGATTGGGGGCTGGTCAGATACTGAGGACATGTCCTAGAACTCTCTGAGTGAGACAGGTCAGACAAGAGCTTAGAGACACTGGGAACATGGCTAGAATCCACCAGAGTGTACAAACATAAGACAGAAAGTTCAGCCACACTGAGAAGGTGCTCTACACACATCCAGAAGAGAGAGTCTAAGACAAGCATTGGTAGAGGCACTGAGAATGTGTCTAGAACCCACTCATGAAATAAAAGAATGAAATTGGAATCTGGGAACACTGACTAGTTCTGATCTAGAACCCCAAAGTGACACTGAGAGTGTGATTGAGAACCCACCAGAAAGAAAAATGGTTAGACTGGAGCCTGAGCTTCCTGGAGTCTGAGTTTACTGAAGTGAAGTTGCTCAGTCGTGTCCGACTCTTTGCGACCCCATGGACTGTAGACTACCAGGGTTCTCCGTCCATGGAATTTTCCAGGCAAGAATACTGGAGTGGGTTGCCATTTCCTACTCCAGGAGATATTCCCCACCCAGGGATTGAACCCAGGTCTCCCACACTGTCAGTTCAGTTCAGTCACTCGGTCGTGTCCGACTCTTTGCGACCCCATGATCGCAGCATGCCAGGCCTCCCTGTCCATCATCATCTCCCGGAGTTCACTCAAACTCACGTCCATCGAGTCTGTGATGCCATCTAGCCATGTCATCCTCTGTCGTCCCCTGCTCCTTCTGCCCCCAATCCCTCCCAGCATCAGAGTCTTTTCCAATGAGTCAACTCTTCTCATGAGGTGGCCAAAGGACTGGAGCTTCAGCTTTAGCATCATTCCTTCCAAAGAAATCCCAGGGTTGATCTCCTTCAGAATGGACTGGTTGGATCTCCTTGTAGTCCAAGGGACTCTCAAGAGTCTTCTCCAACACCACAGTTCAAAAGCATCAATTCTTCAGCACTCAGCCTTCTTCACAGTCCAACTCTCACACCCATACATGACCACAGGAAAAACCATAGCCTTGACTAGATGGACCTTAGTCGGCAAAGTAATGTCTCTGCTTTTGAATATACTATCTAGGTTGCTCATAACTTTTCTTCCAAGGAGTAAGCATCTTTTAATTTCATGGCTGCAATCACCATCTGCAGTGATTTTGGAGCCCCCCAAAATAAAGTCTGACACTGTTTCTACTGTTTCCCCATCTATTTCCCATGAAGTGATCGGACCAGATGCCATGATCTTCATTTTCTGAATGTTGAGCCTTAAGCCAACTTTTTCACTCTCTTCTTTCACTTTCATCAAGAGGCTTTTTAGCTCCTCTTCACTTTCTGCCATTAGGGTGGTGTCATCTGCATATCTGAGGTTATTGATATTTCTCCCAGCAATCTTGATTCCAGCTTGTGTTTCTTCCAGTCCAGCGTTTCTCATGATGTACTCTGCATAGCAGTTAAATAAGCAGAGTGACAATATACAGTCTTGGCATACTCCTTTTCCTATTTGCAACCAGTCCGTTGTTCCATGTCCAGTTCTAACTGTTGCTTCCTGACCTGTATACAGATTTCTCAAGAGGCAGGTCAGGTGGTCTGGTATTCCCATCTCTTTCAGAATTTTCCACAGTTTATTGTGATCCACACAGTCAAAGGCTTTGGCATAGTCAAGAAAGCAGAAATAGATGTTTTTCTGGAACTCTCTTGCTTTTTCCATGAGCCAACGGATGTTGGCAATTTGATCTCTGGTTCCTCTGCCTTTTCTAAAACCAGCTTGAACATCAGGGAGTTCATGGTTCACGTATTGCTGAAGCCTGGCTTGGAGAATTTTGAGCATTACTTTACTAGCATGTGAGATGAGTGCAACTGTGCGGTAGTTTGAGCATTCTTTTGCATTGCCTTTCTTTGGGATTGGAATGAAAACTGACCTTTTCCAGTCCTGTGGCCACTGCTGAGTTTTTCAAATTTGCTGGCATATTGAGTGCAGCACTTTCACAGCATCATCTTTCAGGATTTGAAACAGCTCAACTGGAATTCCATCACCTCCGCTAGCTTTGTTTGTAGTGATGCTTTCCAAGGCCCACTTGACTTCACATTCCAGGATGTCTGGCTCTAGATTAACGATCACATGATCATGATTATCTGGGTCGTGAAGATCTTTTTTGTACAGTTCTTCCATGTATTCTTGCCACCTCTTCTTAATATCTTCTGCTTCTGTTAGGTCCATACCATTTCTGTCCTTTTTCGAGCCCATCTTTACCCATTGTCTAGAACCCATCAGGGACTAGAATAACTAAAAACCTGGTCTAGAACTCACAATAAGATGTGGTAACACTGGGAGCCTGATGGAACTTAGAATGTGGTCTAGAAGTGGGAGACAGAGGATTGGATAATGGTGTGTGAGGTGTTAGTTGCTCAGTTGTATCCAACTCTTTGTGACCCCATGGACTGTAGCCCACCAGGCTCCTCTATCCATGGAATTCTCCAGGCAAGAATACTGGAGTGGGTTGCCATTCCCTTTTCCAGGGGATCTTCCCACCCAAGGATCGAACCCGGGTCTCCTGCATTTCAGGCAGATACGTTCATTGCTGAGCTACCAGGGAAGCCCCTCGGATAATGCTGTAGAGTCATTAAGAACCTGGTCTAGAACCCACTGATGAGACAGAGTAACACTGGGGGCTGGTGAAATGAACATCAGCTAGAACCCACCAGTGAGACGAATAAGATAGGGAACTGAGAACATGATCTAGAACCTACCAGAAGGACAGAGAAGCTTGGATAATGGGGTAGGGTCATTAATAATCTAATTTAGAATCCACCAGTGAGACAGAGTAACACTGGGGGCCTGGTGAAATGAACAGTATCTAGAACCCACCAGTGAGACAGAGTAAGATGGGGCACTGGGAACATGGTCTAGAACCCACAGTGGGAGAGAGAGGTTCACACCTGAACCTGGGCCCTGAGAACATGATCTAGACACCAAGAGGGAAAAGGAGGCTTGAAACACAGCTCAGGGCATCCAGAATGTAGTCTAGAATCCACAGATGGGTTTGCAACTAAAAAAAAAAAGATTCTTGACTTCATTCCAATCATCCTGGCTGATGGAAGAGAAGCAGTGCCTCTCTTAGTCTTGGTACTTTCTTCAGAAGACTAATGAGGCCAGAGGAGGTTGGGATGCAGATACCGGGGCGAAGTATGTGTGGACTACTTGCCTGCGTGGAGCCATAACCACCTCCATAGTATCTCTGCTCGTTGAGCCAGCGCACGACAGGAGGCACAGTGTCGTAGTCTTTGCGTGCCAGCAGAGCCAAGAGGGCGTAAGATGTGGCCTCCACATTGTAGAGTTTCTTGTTGGGTTCCTCCCAGCGGTTTTTTTCTGCAGGGAGAACCCCCCACCCCCAATGCTCACAACTCTGTCCATCCGGTGAACAGCTCAGAGAAAACTCAGGAGAAAAAGACTCATAGCCTAAACCACTTGGTGTTCAGGTGTCCTGGCCCACATTCTAGGTCCTCAGTCTGCTGGCTCCTGCCTCATTCTCTTCCCTCATCCACCTTCACTCCTCCATATGAGCTCTGCACTGCAGCCCCACTGTGGGACATTTCCTAAACTTGAAACACACATTCTTACCTATGAGCCTTCGCATATTCGGTTCCCTTTACATAGAGTACCTATTCTCCATCTACTTTGTTAATTCTTACCCACCCTGCACAATTAGTGGGCACCCCAAGACTGAGTGGAGGTCCCTTTTCCTCCTGTCTCTCAAAGGATCCTGTGCTTCTCTGATCCCAGCACTCTGATACTCTATAGTAATCTATGAACTCATTTCTTTCTTCAATTGGAGTGTGAGGCCATAATGGCAAGGGCTGTGCTGTACTCACGGTCGTGTCCCAAGTGCCTAAGAAAGTTATGATGGCAGAGATTGTCACTGAGAACCAAGAGGAGGATGACCTCCTGTCCCTGGGCACACAGTTGGCCTACATTTCCCAGAAGCCTTTGCAGGTATATGGCCACATGACTAAGCTCTGGCCAATGGAATGTGCACAGCAGTGATTGGACCTCTTCTATGTCTAGTCCCTTGCCCAATCTTCCTATTTCCTTTTCAGCCTGAAAGAGCAGGATTCTGAGGCCCCAGAATGGCAGAGCCATGAAAAGATAGAGACCTGGATCCCTGCATCACTGTATGGAGGAGAGCTGTCCACCAACAACATACTTTTGTCGTGTTAAACCACTTGGTATTTATATGATACTTGAGATACCTTATTATCAGTGAGTACAAACATGATACAGTGTCATCACTGGAATCAATGATTAGCTGCCCACTATGTGCTAGGCACTGTGCTAAATTCCCTATGGTATTATTTTACTGAATCCTAATTACCCTTGAGATGATTATAATATTACAGTATTGTTGCTGTGAGTCACTAAGTGGTATCTGACTCTTTTATGACTCCATGAACCGGAGCCTGCCAGGCTCCTCCATACATGGGATTTCCCAGGCAAGAATACTGGAGTTGGTTGCCATTTCCTTCTCCAAGGGATCTTCCTGACCCAAGGATTGAACCCAAGAATCTCCTGGCAGGCAGATTCTTGACCACTGAGCCACTAGGGAAGCCCTAGGTATCATTTGAAGATGAGGAAACTAAGGTCCGGAGAAGTTAAGTGACTTGTACAAGGTCAGACAGTGAGAAAGTGGCAGAGCTGGATTTCAATTTAGATCTGTCTGATGTCCATGCTCATGGTCTTAATCACACCTCAATGCTGGATCACAGCAAGTGCTCAACACATGGCATTCAACATGGTTGAATGAATTATGCAGTGAGCCTTCTTGTGTGGTTTACAAGGAGAAATTATCACACCACAGAGCCATTCATCCCAGTTCAGCTTGGAGAGGTCCATCCCAGTGCAGCTTAAAGCCATGCACCCCAGCTCGAGAGGGCCACCCTCAGTCCCCAGCCATGGGTCCCTCCGTACTCCTCCAGGCTACCCCTCACCTTTGGCTGTATTCAGAAATTTGGTGAGGCGGTCATCCTTCAGCTTGCCCAACAAAGCCAGGGCATAGGCAGCAATGGCCACAGTATATGGTCTTCGCAGCTCTCTGTAGTGGTTTTCAAGGAAGTTTCCTGCCTTAGTGATGCTGGGGCCCAGGCTCTATGACAAAGAGGATTGGGTAATCTGGTCAGGGGAGCATTTCTGTTACAGACAACTGATGAAGATCACTTTCTGAGACCAGGTGGCTTTTGTCCTTGGGACCTGTTTGCCTTGGATCTATGTTTGAGGGTTTTCCATTGTGAGTTGCTTTGTTGCTGAGTACCTACTATGGGCTCTGTTTGTGGGGGGTGGGGTGGGGGTGGGGGTGGGTGGGTATGGTGTGTGTCTCTAAATACCAAGTGGTGTGCTGGTGAATATTTAACAACCAGCTCTCCAGTGGAGGCACAGGACTGGGTGGGGGGCCAGGGGTGTGGTACTAGTTGTTCATTCGGGCTTTTCTGTAAGATGTTATAGAAAATCCTGAACTTTTGCCAACCCAATAAATTGCCCATTACAATGCCATAAAAACTTCCACCAGGGTCAATTTCAAGTAACCACTGTGATGTCCTTGAACATAGAATGGGGAAAACATTCTCCCAACAGGCATTCATGAGCTAGTATGAGCCAGATTCAGCACTCCAAGGGAACACCTCTTATTCAGTCATTATCAGCTAGCTCTTACAATGTCCCATTCATATAGCTGCTCATTTAATCTCATAAAATGCTATGAGGCAGGCATTACTTTCATCATTATCCTACTGCACAGATTAAATACGGTGACACAGAAAGATGGGGACCAGGGGAAGACATGATTTGAATTGTTTGCTGATTACCATGGTGTCAATATTATCATCCCCAATTTCAACCCACCAATGTGGCATTGCTGACTGTAGATATGGCAAGAGAGGAACAGTGGAACAACATGATATAATATTTCCAATATAGAGATACAATAGACATAAATAACCCTGAGAATAATGATAAAAAGTAGCAAAATATTTAGGAAGTGATACATTTTAAGTTTATCACCTGTTTTCAGTGTTTAATCTTTGCACTGTGTGTTTATATGATTTAATTTTTAACAATGATTGTGTTCAGCAACCAGATTGCAAATTCCTAGAAATGTAACAACTGGCTTTCACAAGCTGGGTAGCATCCTATTGATTTAAACACCATCGGTCTGGCTCCACTGCCTATGCCATACTTTATTTTAATGTTGCTGTATTGTAGAAAATGTTGTGTTGTAGTAGAAACAACCCTTTTGACTGCCTTCCTACATCTATCCTCTGTTCTAAGAACACCTACTCCCTTTCATTCACATGGCCACAATGGAAGCAGCCATATTTGCCCACTGAGACCTACTTCCTGGTCTCAGCTGATTGGCTCAGGGATGATCACCTGACCCAGGATGAACCAATCAGAGACCTTCACTGGGAATCCAAAAGTTCTAGCCTTTGTCTGACTGTTTCCTCAAGGAAGACAGCCATGTTCTGCCAGGCAGATTGGGTGGCAGGCGAAGGTGAATTATAGGGCAAGAAAGGATTGGAAGACATGGGAGAACATAAAGAACATAGAATTCTGGCAGAGTCCTTGAAGCTACTTTCTTTCTTTTTCTTTTTTTTTTTAAGTTTTTTGACTGCAATGCATGGCAAGCAGGATCTTAGTTCCCCAACCAGGGATGAACCCATGCTCCCTGTAGTGGAAACAAGGAGTCTTAACTGCTGGACCACCAGATTCCTACTTTCATTTTTGAATTCTATAAATTCTTAGATCCCCAAAATAAATTTCCCATTTATTTTTGCACAATCTAGTCACACATATGACAACTAGGACACACATGTGGCCTCTGAGACAACTCAGAGAGTCCTAAAAAATGCAAAAACCTATTATATCTATTTTACAAATGCGCACATAAGGCCTGACAAAGGGTACATGAGAGTCAGGATTTGAGGTCAATTTTGTCTGACCCCACAGTCCTGATGCTCTTTTCTACTATAATTTCTCTCAAATCTCCAAGATTGGAACCAGGAAAACCTGGTTTAAAGGTCACCAGCATTAATGGTAGCAGCCCCCTCCCCTCCATCTCTTTTCTGGGGTCCTGAGAAGGAAGAAGCAGCTGGCTGAAAGGGAGATCCTCAAGTCCCCCACTAGGGAAACTAAAAGTCAAACAACCCACTCTCAAAACCCCAGAGCAAAGCAGATGGAGTGATTACAGGCTCTCAGGAGCCTGTCTTTCTAAGCTTCTCTGCTTCAGAACCAAAACTAAAGGAATAGGGGACAGCAAAAAGCCAACATTATTAATTCTTTCCCTTCTGGGGTCATGCATGCTGAGTCATGACTGACTCTTTGTGACCCTATGGGAGACGCGATGGACTGTATCCTGCCAGGCTCCTCTGTCCATGAGATTTTCCAGGCAAGAATACTGGAGTGGGTTGCTATTTCCTACTGCAGGGGATCCCAATCCAGGGATCAAACCCACATCTCTTGCGTTTCCTGTGCACTTCAGGTGGATTCTCACTACTGAGCCACTGGGTAATTCTTTGGGGTCATGGACATGGGTCCTGTTAAGAATCCTCTTAAAGATCTCCAGGAAGGATATTCCTCCCATTTTTAGTTCTGTGTCCTCAGTTTTATTTAGGGAAGCCATAAGGATATAAAGGGCTTTCCTGGTGGCGCAGATGGTAGGGAATCTGTCTGCAATGCAGGAAACCCGGTTTCGATCCCTGGGTCAGGAAGATCCCCTGGAGAAGGGAATGGCAACCCACTCCAGTATTCTTGCCTGGAGAAACCCATGGACAGAGGAGCCTGGCAGGCTATAGTTCATGCAGTCGCATAGAGTTGGACATGACTGAGTGACTAACACCCAGGAATATGAATGTAGGAGTCTTGTGGAAAGCAAGCTGAAGGGGCTTTTTGTTGGGTTTGGCTACAACTCTCTGAAAATGGTAAAGCAGGCAGAAAAGACCCAATCTTTGATTTCTCTGTGCCTCAGTTGTCTCTTCTGTAAACTGGGGGCAGTAAGAGTAGCCTATCTCTTGGGCTGTTACAAGGATTACAGGAATTAAACATATGAGACTCTTGTTTCGTTGTTTAGTCGCTCAGTCGTGTCCAACTCTTTTGCAATTCCATGGACTGTAGCCCGTCAGGCTTCTGTCCATGGACTTTCCCAGGCAAAAATACTGGAGTGGGTTTCCATTTCCTTCTTTAGGGGACCTTCCTGACCCAGGGTCAAACCCACGTCTCCTGCATTGCAGGCAGATTCTTCACCACTGAGCCACCCGGGATCGTAGTTAATTGCTGGATAAATGCTGGAAACTATTATGGCCACTGTGGTTAGTGCACTGGGAGCACTGGAAATGCCCTGAAAGCAACACCTCACCTCATGTGGGTGTGTTCTTGGTTGGGGAGGGGAGGGTGGGGACACTTACGTTGACCTGTGCGTCGCAAATGTCTTTAGCCTCGTGCAGCGCGATGAGAACAAAGGCTGTAAGGGACACATCTTTCTCCCTGGCGTCCTTGAAGCCACCCTAGAGGAGAAGCATGGAAGCAAAGACAGGGTCACCAATGTCTTCACATGTCAACCTACGCCCCCTGTAGGCTCAGTGGATCAAGGCAGGGCCGGGTCTCTCCCCAGCCCTCTCCAGAAGGGCCAGGGTCTTCTCTCCAGAAGGGCCAGGCTCTTTAGTATTTATTCATTCATCCTGCAAATGTTGCCGGTGCTGTGGATGAGATGTTGGATGAAGACCAGATTCTAGCCCCAGCCCTCGCAGTCTGCTAGGGGAGACAGATGGGAACCAACCAGCTCATCAACAGATATATAATTAGAAAGTGATGAGTGCTGTGCAGAAGTGGATGTGGCATTGAGAATGGACTATGGGAGTGTGACTCAGTCGTGGAAAAGTGTCCCTGAGGGATGATAGCTGGAACCACAATCTGAGCAGAGAGAAGTCAACTCTCAAAGAGGGTGGGGCTTAGCATGCCAGGCAGGAAGAACAGCATGTACAAAGGAGATCAAGGTTCCTAGTAGTACAGATGGAGTGAGGAGAGAAGTGGGTAAGGCCACGAGGCTGGAAGCCTGAAAGGTCAGGCTTACGCATCAGTTCTCCAACTTAAGTAGACCTGGTGGGGGTGGAGAGGTGTTAAAACTCGGATTCCTAGATGTTGCCCCTAAAGCTTCTGATTCAGTGCACCTGGAGTCCAGCCTGAGAATTTCTGACATTCTGCATTTCTAAAAGCTTGCAGGTAATTTTGCTGATGTTGCATTCCTGGGGATCACACTCAGGACCATAGCTCTAAGGAGTTCTATGTTTAAGAGCAACAGGAAGCCAGGGGGTTTCATTTTGCCCTGGATCCTGCAGGTCTCTGATCTTGGCAAGGGAGGAGAGACACTCTCAGCTCCCTTATTTCCCTGTCCCCGCACGCAGTGAATTGGGCAGTGGATGGATGATGGAGTCTTTCTCCAGTCCATCCTGTGATGCTCTGATGCCCTCTCCCCTGGCCTGCCCCGAATCTCTGCCTCTTACAATCATTTCTTGGTGTATCACGGGCCCATCCTCCTGGAAGATTCCATCAGGCTTCTGCTTCTCCAGGATCAGCCATTTGACTGTCTCACAGAGGTCCTTGGAGTCTATGGCGATGAGGTTGGTGGACAGTGCAAAGACCTTGACCACGTAGGCTGTCAGCCTGGGGGTGGGTCCAGAGCGTGAGCCAATTGGCTCTGGGATCCGGAGACTGGCATCCCAGCCAACCAATGAGCAGAGTGGGGCCGGACCTGGCCTGGTTCCTTCAAGCTAGTAACCCAGCATGGTATGCTGATCATTCAGCAGGCTGGTACCTTAACTCTGGGTGGAGACCTACCTAGACTACCCCAGGGTGAGATCCAGGGCCTGCTCAGAGATGTGAAAGGCTGAGGATGTGAAAGCTGATCCTGGAGACTCACCAAGTGCTGGGGGGCCGATTCTGGAAGGCCGCGTAGGCTGAGCTTTTTTGTCTGAAAGCCAGCTGCTGGGTGTACCCTGCAGGGAAGAGAGACGTGTCACCAGAGGCTGAGTGAAGGGGTGGCTGGTGGGTGTAGGCCCTCCAGGGAGGGAAGGGGCTTAGAGAGAAGATAAAGATTCTGTGAAGGGTGGGACAGCGGTCAAGAGAGGAAAGAGGGGCTCTGGGTAGGGGGCGAGTGTGTGCGAGGACGAAGAGCTAAAGAGGGACTCAGAAGGTGGGAAGATCAGAGAGAGGGGGAAGGAATTCTTGGAGGAGAGGGGATTCAGAGAGAAGAGGTTTTCAAAATGGGTTCTCAGGGGCAAGGGGGCCTCAGCGAGAGACGGAGCTCAGAGAGGGGTTCAGAGAGGGACGAGGGGACAGTCTCAGAGGAGGGGCGGGACCCCGAGATTGGCCGGGTCTCAGGAGTGGAGGGGGCACAGAGATGAAGCCGGCTCAGTGGGGCTGGGCTCAGGGGAGGAGCAAGGACAGAGGGGCGGGTCTCAGGGATGAAGTGGGCTCAGAGGGGCGGGCTCAGGGGTGGAGCAGGCTCAGAGGGGCGGGGTTCAGGGGTGGAGCAGGCTCAGAGGGATCGGTAGGACGTGCACCCTTTCTGATGAGCTCCAGGGCCTCCTGGCGCTTATCCAAGCCGAACTTCTCCCACTGCTCGGTGCTGTCCAGGTAGTGCACGGCGATGACCGTGGGCGTCATACCAATCATGTTCTGCTCCCCACAGCCCGAGGGGGTTTGGATAAGGTGCTTCAGCCGCTCTCCGTCGATGGCGTCCTCCGCCATTTCGGCCACCTGAGTCCCTACAACCCGGCAGGAGGATGGCACTCAAGTCCACGGCTGCTTCCAGACTTTTCAGGCTCTGACCAGCTAGGGCCAAAGGGGTCAGGGACAGCTGGGGGCATGTGAGTGATGGAGATGCTTCATGGCTGAACGGCTGGAGGGGGTGCATTTGGGGGGGGGGGGGGGGGGGGGGTGGGCTTCACAGGGGAACTCTGGGCCCCGGCTCCTCTGGTTCCACCGGCGGTGATAACAGTCATGAATACTTTTATCAGGCTTCACGCTATTCCCCAGGCTCTGTTCTAGAATACCATACTATTTCATTTAATCCTCTCAACAACCCTTAGATATCAATACTATTATTTGCTCCTATCACAGATGAGGAAACCAAGGGTCTCCTTCCCAAACTTCACAGCTGTCAAGGTGCAAGGTGCCTTTGTAGCTCCGTCTTGCCCCAGTTCTCCATCCGAGACAATTAGATCCGGAATTTCCGCTCTTGAACTATATTGCTCATGTAAACCTCTTTATCAGCAAAAGCTGTTTGCTGAACTAAGTACCGCCTGGAGCCTTCTATGAAGTGGTTTGAGGAGGGGTTCTAGCTGAAGAGGAGGCAGGAGACCAGTGGTTAAATATCCCTGGGGTGAGAGCAGATGGAACTGGGCTCCCGACTCTCGGGTCATGACTCCCCTCCCAACACTGTTCTGGGTCTCCTGGGGTTGGGGTCCAAGGGCATCTCACCTTGCAGAAGGATCTTGGTCTCTGACTCGGTGTCTGGGACTTGATCACTAAGATCTGCAGCCGGGACTTCCTCTCGCTGCACCCCATCTGCCAGGTGAATGGGAGACACCAATGGCACCAGCTCCCTCCCACCCCATCCTCATCACCACCACCCAGGCCTCACTCCCTCTCCCTTGGCTGACTCACCTTGACCAGATGTTCTCGATTCAGTGTGCAAATGGCCAGTTTTGTTGAGTCTTATTCCTTCTGGCTGGATGGTGTTAGGGGCAGGGGAACTTGCATGAACAAGACAGACAGTCGGTCATATTCTGAGGATTACTGTAGCATAAGGCATGAGGGCCTCCACCTGAGATCTTAGCTGTGTGACTGGAGGCCAGTTACTTAACCTCTCTGTGCCTCATCTTCCTTCTTTATAAGGAGGTAGTATAAACATCTACCTCATGCCTATTGTTGTGCAAGTTCATAATAAAATTATAAATTAACAAAGAAGTAACAAGACCTTTAGAAATCTTTCTGTGTGCCTAGATGAATGCTCTCCTGTGGTTAATTCATTTAATCTTCACAACAACCCACTGGAGTGGGTACCGCTTTTATCACTCCCATTTTACAGATGGGGGAGGGACTTCCTCATGGTCCAGTGGTTAATAATCTGCCTTGCAGTGCAGGGTACATGGGTTTGATCCCTGGTAAAGGAGCTAAGATCCCACATACCATGGGGCAACCAAGCCCCCGTGCTGCAACTACTGAGCCCATATGCCACAACTAGAGAAGAAGGTCCCTGGGCCACAACTAAGCCAAATAAATAAACATTAAAGATGGGGGAACTGGAGAACAGACAGGTAAAGTAACTTGCCCAAGGTCACAAAGCAAGTAGAACAGAATTTGGGTTTGAACGTAATAGTCTGGCTCCAGAGTCTGTTTTTAAAACAATGCCTCTTAATGGGCTAAATAAAATAAAAATTTTAAAACAAATAATTTAAAAGTAAAAGAAAAATTTTGAGCTAGTAAACAAGAATAAATAATACAGGAAAGAGAAAAAATAGATGAAAGAATGTACATAACTACTTAACACAGTGCCTAGCAGACAGCAAGTGCTCAATTAAAATAGGGACATCTTAATTAGAGTCAAAGGTCCAACACAAGCTCTCACGTGTATATGCACCTAAGCCTCCCTGGAGGACAGTGGGTGCTTTTGCCTTCACAGAACCCATTCTCCTTTTGCCTGGAGTGATTGCCATCTTTTCCTTTGCAGACTGAGTTCCTGCCTATGTTGTATTCATCAGTATGTAACATCCAGCTCTCTAGGAAGAAAAGCTCTTGATTAGTAGTGCTGCCAATTTCCTTGGTGTAAATATCTCCACCATGATGGATTTCAAGCTACCACCATGAGTGAGTACAGACTTGGGAAGTGGTAGACATACTGGATCTAGGGAGCTGGGTATCACAGGCTCCAGCACACTACTGGTTTCTTCCCACCAGTGCCTGTGTTGAGTCATATTGAAATTCACAGCAAGAGGGAAAATGTGTGCATCTATCTATACACACTTTCATGTAATTTTTAAAATATATTGTTTTAATGATTAGATTTATTCCAGAACATTAAAGTAGTTGAAAAAATATGTTTGCTTCTATTAAAGCCAGGAAAGAAAAATTATAATAAGTTATGATTTGGGTATAAATAAAACATTTCAATGTGAAATCTTACTGTCAGTTTTGATACATTTGGTTTTGAATGTTTCAATATTTTTTCAACTACTGTAATGTTTTTTTGGAAAAAATAACCAACAAAAAATATACACAGGCCCAACTCAGTTTTCTTTTGCTTTAGGCGTCAATATGACATAGTTTGACACCATCAGATTTGTCTCTAAAATTTTGATATTCTGTATATTGCAGGAGTTTTGGAACGAATTTTGATTTCTTAAAATATTTGCATTAAAATATTTTTGATCTTGTTTATGATCTTATGTTTTGCTTTAAAGTATTCATGAAAGATGCTAAAATCCTTTCATTTTGGTTGATGATTTTGTCTATTATATTTGAAAATGTTCAACAAAAATATGACTGTTAATGCATATTTCTTTTTTTTTGCATTGATTTCTTTTTCCCCATGGGTCTTCTTTTTTGTTGTGTGTCAATGAATATTTTAAGGGTAAGAATCATAGGTAAAAAAGAAGTGTCCTAGTTCTTGCAATTGTATATTATTCTTTTGCAATATTTGCTCTGTGAAATATATTTTCTCAAGATTTTAAAATTTTATTTATTTATTTGGCTGTGCTGTGTAGCTTATGATATCTTAGTTCCATGACCAGGGGTCAAATCCAGGGCCACAGCAGTGAAAATACTGAGTCCTAATCACCAGACCACCAAGGAACTGTCCCCAAGATTTTTAAAGTCAGAAGAAAACCCCTGTGCTAAAATGTTACAAGATGTCATATTTGATATTAAAATATATTTTAATGAAAAAATATTATTGATCTCTAAGTTTTTGGGCGTCTGCGAAAAATTCTGTGCCCAAGAATAATGCCTCACTTGCCTCACCCTAATCCTGGCCCTCCTTCCAAACTTCCAGAACTCCTGAATCTCCTATGGTGTGCCTGGGTCTCCAAGTTGGGTTGACAGCAGAGGAAGAACTGAAGCCTCTCCTGAAGGACAAGGGACAGCAGGTACCCCAAGGACTCACCACTACCTTCAGGGTCTTCTTGACACCATCACTGATGTAGTAGTTGTAGACAGCAGCCTTGACCTCCACCTCATGGAGGCCGACCTTCAGGGGCACAATGACGTAAGGCACCGCCACCGAGGACCTGGCTGGGACCATGATGGTCTGCTGATGGCGCTTCTTGGTGGTGGCCAGGCTACAGAAGGCTGGATTGTAGAGCAATTCCACCCTCACCTGCCAGGGAGAGAGAGTATGGGGTCAGGAGAACATGCCACAGACTGGCTCCCTCAAGTCCCCGCTCCATCCATGTCTCTGTTGCACCAGGGATGCACCTTGAAATCATCCGCCTCGTGGTAGTTGTAGAGGACCGCTCGGATCTCCACTTGCTCATTGCGCACCACCGAGTAGGGGAGACGCAGGTCGATAAAGAAATCCTGCATCACAGTGACCTCATAGGGGTCAGCCACACAGATCCCTGCCCGGAGTGGAAACAGAACGCAGAGTGTCAGGAGTGGGGTCAGGGGACTGGGCAGGGTGGACTGGGTCCAAGTCCTTGCCCCTACCAATGTCTCAGTGCTTACACTTGACCGAGGGAGCTATCCCAAGGTCTTTGCAGAAGCCCGTAGATAATATGGGGGCTTTCCTGGTGGCTCAGATAGTAAAGAATCTGCCTGCGTCACAGGAGACCTGGGTTCGCTCTCTGGGTCAGGAAGATTCCCTTGGAGAAGGGAATGGTAACCCACTCCAGGATTCTTGCCTGGGAAGTCCTGTGGACAGAGGAGCCTGGCAGGCTCCAGTCCACAGGGTCTCAGAGTTGGACATGACCGAGCCACTAAGCACACACACATAGATGGAGCATAGTGGCGGGGGCGGGGGGTTAGGGAGGTTTCATCCCTGCTCAAGGAACTAAGATCCTGCAAGTCGCATGGTGTGGACAAAAAGAAAATCTCCTAAAAAGAAACGACTAAGCCAGAAACTGACACAACACTGTGAATCAACCATAATTCAATTTTTTAAAAAAGGGACTTCCCTGGTGGTTCAGTGGCTGAGACTCTGGGTTTCCAATGCAGGGGGCCCAGGTTTGATCCCTGGTTAACTAGATCTCACATGACACAGCTAAAAGGCAGTGCAGTCAAATAAATAAATAAAAAGAAATATCTTTTAAAAAAGAATTGACTTCTGATACCTGATTTGTGTCATTTAAGGAGGCATCTATACATCTCCAAAAGGCACTTACTCTTTGACCCCTAAAATATGCTCAACTCCAATAATAAAAATAATAGTTCACACTCATTGAACATGTACAATGTGTCTGGTACTATTATAACTATTATAAAATCCCAACACTTTGCGTAGTTACTCTTTTGGTTGTGCCCATTTTATGGATGAGCATCAAGAGGCTGAGTAACTTGATTAAGGCCACACAGCTGCCCAGAGAAAGATGTGGGATTTGGACTCAGGGACTTGGGCTTGGGAAGCGCCCCGCTTTTAACGATACTCTTTCTTTATCCCGTAAGACTTCTTAAGTCTAAAAATTTCAAGTTCTATTGGTTGCATGCATGCTAAGTTGCTTCAGTCATGTCTGACTCTTTGCAACACTCTGGACTGTAGCCCGCCAGCCTCCTCTATCCATGGAATTCTCCAGGCAAGAATACTGGAGTGGGTTGCCATTTCCTTCTCCAGGAGATATTCCCAACCGAGGGATCAAACCCAGGTCTCCTGCATTGCAGGCAGATTCTTTACTGACTGAGCCTTAAGGGGAGCCTAAATGTCTTATACATACTGCTGTATTTTAAATGGACGACAAATAAGGACCTCCTGTCTAGCACAGGGAACTCTGTTCAATGTTATGTGACAGTCTGGATGAGACGGGAGCTTGGGGGAGAATGGATACATGGATATGTATGGCTGAGTCTCTTCACTGCCCATCTGAAACTGTCACAACACTGTTCATCGGCTGTACTTCAATATAAAATTAAAAAGTTAAAAAAAAAAAAAAGATACTGAATGTCTAACAAACTCTGAGGTAAAGCTCCTTTACCAGATTGCAAATAGTCCAAGGAACATGCTTAAGGGGCAAGGGTCTAACAGTAGTTTTTAACATTTTTTTTTTCAAGCTGCAGGAACATTTTTTAGGTAAAGGAAACCTCAGACAGAACCTTGGTATACAGAAATGTACAACAGGCAAATATGAAGATGCCCTGATTTGAAACAGGGATGGGGACCCCAAACTAGAACTGTGCTGAGTGGCTTTGGAGTCCCAGGCAGAAGGAAAACTATGTGCCTTGCGTATATGATTTCATCTGCCATCATCACTTGGTCAAGAGAAATTGTCAGAAAATCACAATTCCTTCCATGAAAAGCAAGACAAGCAAAGAAGCAGATTTTAAAAGTCTTGAAACCAGGAAAGTAAAATGACACTGAAGTATAATTTATGATAAATTATAACTAAATAAACTTATACTAGAGTAACTGGGTGTGGTATAAATGAAATACACTTAATGCTGTGAGTTTTAATACATCTTTTTTTTTTTTAGTGTTTTTAATAGTTTTTCAACTACTTTAATGCTCTGGGGGAAAAAATAACCTTTAAAATGGACAGAAAATATGTATATGAAACACATCTTTCCTTTGGCCTCAAGCTCCAACAGGGCTCAACATGGTGCTGGTCTTTATTTAAAATCTAGGTATTTTGACATCATGGATTTTTTTTTTTTGGCATTCATTTTGATTTCTAAGAAAACTATTGCATGAAAATACAATTTATCTTGATGACTGAGTTTTTTGGCACCCACTTAATTTTGCATTCAAAGTCAGTGCCTCATTTTCCTTGCCCCACTCCCAGACCAGCTCTAAACTATTTATACTTGACTAGGGTTTGTCAGGGTCTCACACGCAGCCCTTGGTGGCAGTGGCAGGGGGAGGGTATGCATACCCCTTTTTGTTGTGTTTCACAGCCTACTCACTGATGTTTTAATCACTCACTTCATCCCGCTTCCTCTTTTATTTTAATTGCTTTACTCACTATCCTGGCAACATCACCCCTACCAAGTTCTTGTTGCAAATTATTCTATATGATATTATAGAATAATATATCACATAGCAAATAATTCTATATGATACGGTGAATATATGTCTTTATGCACGTGTGTGCTCAATTGCTCAGTCGTGTCCAAATCTTTACGACCCCGTGGACTGTAGCCCATCCATGAAATTTTCCAGGCAAGAATACTGGTGTGAGTTTCCATTTCTTACTCGAGAGGATCTTCCTGATCCAGGGATTGAACCTGCCTTTCTTGCATCTCCTGCTTTGGCAGGCAGATTCTTTACCACTGTGCCACCTGGGAAGCCTGTGTGTTTTTGTACATTTGTCCAAACCCACAGAAACATTCAGACACCGAGAGTGAGCCCTAATGTCAGCTGCTGCTGCTGCTGCTGAGTCGCATCGGTCGTGTCCAAATCTGTGCGACCCCATGCACTATAGCCTACCAGGCTCCTCCGTCCATGGGATTCTCCAGGCAAAAGTACTGCAGTGCGTTGCCATTGCCTTCTCCGTAATGTCAGCTAAGAACTAGCAAAGATAATGATGTGTCCATCAATTGTTACAATGTTGATGGTGAGGGAGGCTGTGTATGTGGTCCGGAAAATGGTACATAGGAAGTCTCTGCACCACCCTCTCAATTTTGCTCTGAACTAAAACTGCACTAAAAATAAAGTCTATTTACCAAGTCATGATGTCACTCACATTCTGCACTCTAATCCCTCTCTAGTAACCAGGACAAAGTGTCAGCCACCAGGAAACAAAAGATCTGTCAGGACGGAATGAGAAAATGCTCAGGGGATCTGGGGTCCCAGCCTCCAAGGACCGGACCACCATCCTCTCTCACCTTTCTTGTCCGACAAGCTCACAGCCAGAATCTCCCAAGTGGTGATGGAGTCTTTCAAAAACACTTGCGTGAAATTCGTGGCGATTCTGGTCCAGGGAGAAATGGGGGTGTGGGGGGGTGTTGAGGATTAAGAGAAGACATCTAGCAGGGTGCAGGAGGAGACCAGGTAGGGAGGGGCCACAAGGGACAGGGTTGGAAGGGGGCTGGAGGTGGGTACATTTAGGTAGCCCCAACTCGATTTTTCTAGGTTGGGTTGTGTGCTTCCACCATGATTCCAGACAAGAAGGGAGTCTGAGGTGCATGCAAATGCAGTGTCCAATCTAGAGTGATCATAGAAGCTGACCTGGGGATAGGGTGAATTGGGGCCATCCCAGCCTTACCCATTTTTGTCTGGTGGTTTAAATTCCTCAATGACGATCCACAACCAGCTCTCGGGGAAATGGCTTCGGGACACGATGTCCTCTTCTGGGATTATGTCATCATCCAGGTCACCTGTGGGTGGGGGTGGGCGGTTAAAACAGACTGAATCTCCCCCTCCTGCTCCCTCCACTGTCCCTTTTAGATATTTATCTTTATAATCCCCTAGAGGGATTCCTAGCATGGACACACCCAAGGTCACATGATCACTTCCAGGGATCCTAGGCACATTTGCCCCTAGAGGCTCCTTTCTCCATAAAAAAATATTACAAGTCATATTTTACAGCCATGTTGGTATAAAGGTGAAAATAAGCCACACTGCATTGAGTTGATTTGTTTTTTCCCCTTCTTTGATTTTCAAGGGAATGAAAACATTTGCCTGAATGAGCCTCTAAAAGCATCATTGGCCCATGCCTGCTGTGTTATGGTAACCATGTGATGGTTAAGTCTATCCTGAAAACAATGGGGCTAGCTGAGAGATTCCCTGGACTTGATGGAGACTGCCAAAGAGACAGTGGCTTTTAAAAGTCATCTTGACCCCATCAGCAAGTACACAAAGCTGGGCTAGAATAGAGTTAAATTCTGGCTGAGCTTTCTTCAAAAAAGGATGAAGAGATTTTAATTTGGTTTTGGGGCTTCCCTGGTGGTTCAGATTGTAAAGAGTCTGCCTATCAATGCAGGAGTTTCAGGTTCGATCCCTGGGTCGGGAAGATCCCCTGGAGGAGGAAATGGCTACCCACTCCAGTATTCTTGCCGGGAAATCCCATGGACAGAGCAACCTGATGGGCTACAGCCACGGAGTCACAAAGAGTCAGACTCTTAGTGATTAACACTTTCACTTTTCTGCCTAACCACAAAGTAGGTGGAATTCCATAGATACTTAAATCCACCCATAAAAGTGAAGAAAGTGAAAGTCACTCAATCATGTCCGACTCTTTGCGACCCCATGGACTATACAGTCCATGGAATTCTCCAGGCCAGAATACTGGAGTGGGTAGCCCTTCCCTTCTCCAAGGGATCTTCCCAATCCCGGGATCCAACCCAGGTCTCCAGCATTGTAGGCAGATTCTTTACCAGCTGAGCCACAAGGGAAGCCCAATACTCTGGAATAATCTATCAAAATGCCTTTGGGATACTAACTCTTAATCAACCTTCTGTATCGTCCCCAGTTGGCTAAAGAAATGACACAATGCTGGGTGGGTGGGGGAAGTCATCCATGTGTGTGTAAATCATATACACATTGTCTACATTTCTTCTTTGCGAAAGAAAAGTCTTGGGTCACTGGAGCAGAGAGTAGCATGCCTAGTCATTATAATTTGCAGAGAGACTGAAGGTTGATTTCTGTGCTCATGTATGTTGGGAATCATTATGTTTTTGGTGGGGTAGAGGGTTGAAGGGGTTGCTGGTTTTCCAGCTAAAGGAATTCAGAAATATTTGACTTTGGCAATGGCTGCTTTTGAGAGGTGTCTGCAGATAATTCAGTTTCAACAAAGCCCATTCTGGCACAGAAGTCCTCTAATTAAGACATATTAAAAGATGTTTTTAAAAAACAAAAAGAAAAGGAGAGGGAATTCCCTGGTGGTCCAGTGGTGAAGGTCCTGAAGTTCCACTGCAGGGGGCACAGGTTCAATCCCTGATCAGGGAACTAAGATTCTGCATGCCACATGGCATAACCAAAAATTTAAAAAATTGAATAATGGTGGGATCAGGCCACACCAGGCTCCTCTGTCTCTCAACAGATGGCGGTGGAGACTCTTGTCAGTCCTGTAAAGGCCACTTTGTGGTGAGATCACTCTGATTTTGCTTAAAGGGGCTTCTAAGAGAAGCCCTGGGTTTGCTTAAGATTGATGTGGCCTGAGATGTAGAATTTTGAGTGTGTTCATGTCCTATCCAGAACCGAATGAATGAATGATTGAACATTGACTGGGCAAAGGTTGAGCAGGTCTCTTAAGAAGGCAACATGAATTAGTTTTCTTTGGTAAAGGCAAGCTTATAACCCATCTCATGTCTTCCTACTGACAACTAGTGTGACCAGCTCTATCTTCTAGAACGTTCCCTCAGACCATGTGAGTCCTGGGCCCTGGTAAAGCCAAACTTCAGAGTGTCTGGGGCCGGGGACAGCCTAATCCACCCAGGCAGGAAATTTCCTTGCCCTCAGGAGAGGAGTCTTCTCCACTAGACTAAGTCCTTCTTCCCTCAGACAGGCACTTTCTTCCACCTACAACAGGCCCGCATCCCCCTCAGACAGGACGTCCTTCCCTCTCAGACAGGGATCTCCTTCCCCCACTGGAGATCTCCTCCTCCCTCAGACAGGCACGTCTGCCTCCCACTCCGGACAGGCCTCCTCCCCACCTCGGGCTCGCTGGATAGCGACCTCTTCTTCCTTCAGACAGGCACCTGCTCCCCCTAGGACTGGACTCCCCGCTCCTTGAACGGATTGGCTCTACGCCTCTCGCCCTTGAACGGATTGGCTCCTCCTCCCACCTCGGACAGGCCCGCCCTCCCCGCCAAGGGACTCACTCCTGGCCAGCTCCAGGGCGCCATCGCGGCTGTGCTGCTGCCGCAGCTGAGCGATGTACTCGCAGCAGTCCAGGAAGGCCTTGACGCACGCGTCGCCCTGCAGGATGAACTGGGCCCGGCGCCCTGCAGGATGAACTGGGCCCGGCGCTGGCACGGGAACTTCATGGGGTTGTCCCGCATGCCGTCTTCGCAGCACTTGCGCAGATCGCTGCTGTACTGACCCACTATGGGAACACAGAGTCCCCCCCACGTCCCGCCTCAGCTGCGGCCTCGAAGCAGCGGGCACTCAGGACACAGCCCAGGGAGAACTTCCCCACGGTCAGACCCTCCCCTTCCCTCTCTAGCTGGGATCTAGAATGGGTGGGAACCAGCAGAGGGCGCACACCTTTATCCATCCTCTTCTCCATGAGCTGCACCGAGCGGCGTCGGCGGGCGGCTGGTTTCGGGCACTGCAGATCTAAAGGCAGGTGGAAGGGGAACCAGATGGGTTAGGCACTTACTATGTTTCTGCTTTATTGACTATGCCAAAGCCTTTGACTGTGTGGATCACAATAAACTGTGGAAAATTCTGAAAGAGATCGGAATACCAGACTACCTGACCTGCCTGTTAAGAAACCAGTATGCAGGTCAGGAAGCAACAGTTAGAACTGGACATGGAACAACAGACTGGTTCCAAATAGGAAAAGGAGTACGTCAAGGCTATATACTGTCACCCTGCTTATTTAACTTGTATGCAGAGTACATCATGAGAAATGCTGGGCTGGAGGAAGCACAAAATGGAATCAAGATTGCCAGGAAAAATATCAATAACCTCAAATATGCAAATGACACCACCCTTATGGCAGAAGATGAAGAACTAAAAAGCCTCTTGATGAAAGTGAAAGAGGAGGGTGAAAAAGTTGGCTTAAAGCTCAACATTCAGAAAACCAAGATCATGGCATCTGGTCCCATCATTTCATGGGAAATAGATGGTGAAACAGTGGAAACAGTGTCAGACTTTATTTTGGGGGGCTCCAAAACCACTGCAGATGGTGATTGCAGCCATGAAATTAAAAGACACTTACTCCTTGGAAGGAAAGTTCTGACCAACTCAGATAGCATATTGAAAAGCAGAGACATTACTTTGCCAACAAAGGTCCGTCTAGTCAAGGCTATGGTTTTTCTAGTGGTCATGTATGGATGCGAGAGTTGGGTTGTGAAGAAAGCTGAGCACAGAAGAATTGATGCTTTTGAACTGTGGTGTTGGAGAAGACTCTTGAGAGTCCCTTGGACTGCAAGGAGATCCAACCAGTCCATTCTAAAGGAGATCAGTCCTAGGTGTTCACTGGAAGGACTGATGCTGAGGCTGAAACTCCAATACTTTGGCCACCTCATTCGAACAGTTGACTCATTGGAAAAGAGCCAGATGCTGAGAAGGATTGGGGGCAGGAGGAGAAGGGGATGACAGATGATGAGATGGCTGGATGGCATCACCAACTCAATGGACATGGATTTAGGTAAACTCCAGGAGTTGGTGGTGGACAGGGAGGCCTGGCATGCTGCAATTCATGGGGTCGCAAAGAGTCGGACACGAGTGAGCGACTGAACTGACTGACTGACTGATGTGTCCTTGGTTTCCTCCGTACTGCCGCCTCTCCCCACCCCCACCCCCGCCGTGATGTTGGAATGTTATTGCAGCCCATCCCGAGGCTCAGAAAGAAGTGATTTGAGAGATGGTGGTGGAGGTGGGACTTCAACACCCCAACCTGCACCCCAGAGCCCCTCCCTTAGCCTGCTCTCAGTATCTGGGGGATGGAGGCCCTGCTCTCCCCTGTCCTGCCTCTCCCTGCATCCTCACCTGCCCTCTGTTGGGTCTCCAGGCCCTGGCTGGTCTTGAGGGTGAGTCCTGCATCCGTGAAGACGCCAGCATAGTCTCTTCCACTGCCGGGGGTGCAGCCAATGTCTGCTTTCTCCACCACGTCCCAGATCTGTGGGGTGGAGTGGAGGCCGAGGGTCAGAAGTGCCACCACCCTCTGGCCAACTTGTCCATCCAGCCCCACCCTACCCATCCTTATCCTGCTCCACAAGCTGGCAGGCCACAATGGACGATCCAGAGTTGCACCATCTTCAACGTGGACCTTTGTCCACCCACATTCTCATCCTCAGCTTGACTTCCACCCATCCCCGTGTCTACATCCATTCAGACCTCTATGCTCAGCCCATCTGCTCCTCTCCAGCACCATTCCCAGGTGGCTCAGCGGTAAAGAATCTGCCTGCCAGTGCAGGAGACACAGGTCCCATCCCTGGGTGGGGAAGGTCCCCTGGAGAAGGAAATGGCAACCCACTCCAGTATTCTTGCCTGGGAAATGCCATGGACAGAGAAGCCTGGTGGGCTACAGTCCATGGTGTTGAAAAAGAGGTGGACAGGACTGAGTGACAGAACGACAACAAGCATCATTCCCACCTCAACCCAATGCCATCTCTGAACCAACCTCAGCGACTCTGGGGCATACCTTACTCTGGGTCAATTTGTTCTTCTTATTCAGCACAAACACGCCCTTGTCCACGGCCACCAGCCCCACTCGGGACCCATGATTAGCCTCGATCTTCAGGGTTATCGGTTTCCCCGGTCGATGTTGTTTCTCTTCCTTCCCACCACTTTTCACCACCAGCTATGGGAGGGGGAGCAGGTTGGAGGGGGAAGTCAGCCCTGTAAGACCCTAAGAAGCCCAAGACAGAGGAGGTCTTGAGCTGGACTGAAAGAGGAGGGGAAGAAGCAAGCCAAACTGGCATCAGGCAGAAAAGAGAGAAAACCAGGAGCAAGGCAGACACTGAGTGCAAGCCTCCATTTACGAAATAAATGTCATAGGGATCAAATACACAGTGTGAAGAAGATAGTCAATAACCACATAGGATCTTTGTATAGTGACACGTGGTTACTAACAGGACTCATCATGGAGAGCATTTTGAAACACACTGAAATATCGAATCACATATTGACATTCGGATTGTAGAAATGTTGTACACCAGGAACTAACACAGTGGCGTAGATCAATCAGGCACTTCCCTGTAGCTCAGTCGGTAAAGAATCCACCTGCAATGCAGGAGACCCAGGTTTGATCCTGGGTTGGGAAGATCCCCTGGAGAAGGAAATGACAACCCACTCCAGTACTCTTGCCTGGGAAATCCCTTGTACAGAGGAGCCGGGCAGACTACAGTCCATGGGGTTTCAAAGAGTCGGACATGACTTAGTGAGTAACCACCACCATAGGTCAATTATACTTCAAACAGACATACTCATAGAAAAAGAGATCAGATGTGTGGTAAAGGGAGGGGGAACTGAGTGAAGGTGGTTAAAAATAAACTTTCAGCTATAAGTACCAAGGGTGTAATGTACAACATAATAAATGTATGTACTTAACCCTGCTGTGCCATTATATAGGAAGGTCATTAGAGGAAACCCTGAATTCTCACCACAAGGGGAAAGATTTTTTTTTCTATTTCTTTTATCTCATATCTCTATGAGATGATCGGTATTCACTCAACTTATTGTGGTGATCACTTATGGTGTACCTAGGTTAAATCATTATGCTCTACACCTTAAACTTAGTACTGTGTGTAAATTACATTTCAATAAAACTGGAAGAAAAAGAAGCTAAGGGAACTTCCCTGGTGGTCCAGTGGTTAGGACTTTGCCTTCCAATTCAGGGAGTACAGGTTCGATCCCTGGTTGGGGTGCTAAGATCCCACCTGCCTCTCAGCCCAAAAACCAAAAGCATAAAATAGAAGTAATATTGTAACAATTCAATAAAGACTTTAAAAAATGGTCCATATGAAGAAAAAAAAAGATAAAGAAACTGAGGCTGAAAGAGACGGAAGAATGAGATGGGAAAGGAGGAGGGGCAGGAACTCTGAAATGGGGGAGAGGCATGGGCTCAAAAGGCTGGAGAGAGACAAGAGCCAGAGGCACAAGAGGGACAGCCAGGCGGAGGGTCCCCAGATGGGCACAGAGAGGTACCAGGGAGCTTACCGTGCCCATACACGAGTCCTTGACGTCCACCCACACGGAGTCGGCCACCACTTCCCTCTGGCCGTTGGCATTGATCAGCGTGTAATAGGCCACCAGGCGGAAGGAAGGGATGAAGTCTGATGTGATGGTCAAGGGCAACACCACCAGGTCCTGGCCGGGCTCTCGGTCCTGGCGTCCCACCTTCAACAGTTTCCCCTTGTTCATGATCTGGGGGAACAGTTCGGTATGAGGATCAGGAAGGTGAGCGGGAGAATGGGTGGGAGTCAGGGTGGGGGGATGGCAGAATCTGGGATGGATGAGGGCTCCCAGGGATGCTGGGAGTTCTAGAAAGCCACGGACCATGTAGGTGTAGTAGCGGATCTTGGCTTGCTGGCTGGGGTCTGTGCGCAGGTGGAAGTTGACGTTGAAAGTCTCCCCAGGCTTGAGCTCCACGTGAGACACAGAGAGGTGCAGGTAGTTACTGGAGTTCCCCTGGGTGTTGTAGGGTAGGGCCTGCATGGTCCTGGTGGCCTGTCGCTCCTCGGGGATATTGTCCTTCTTTGTGCGTACCTGGTCAGGGAAAGACAGATGCCATGATGCTCACCTGCCCTCCCCAGAGACATCTAAATCCATACCCCTGAGACTAGGGCATTTTATGTGAGGAGAAAGACTTTGCAGACGAGATTAGGTTAAGGATATTAAGGAGATGGGGAAGAAACCGAACCATCCAGGTGGGCCCAATGCCATCACAAGTGTGCATATAAGATGTCTAGGCAGGGACTTCCTTGATGGCACAGTGGTTAAGAATCTGCCTGCCAATGCAGGGAACATGGGTCCGATCCCTGGTCTGGGAAAATTACACATGCTGTGGAACAACTAAGCCTGTGTGTCACAACTGTTGAGCCTATGCACCCTAGAGCCTGTGGTCTGCAACAAAGAGAAGCCACCTCAGTGAAAAATCCAAGCACCACAACTAGAGAAGCTGGCAAACAGCAACAAAGACCCAGTGCCACCAATGAATAAATAAAATGAATAAATAAATAATTTAAAATAAAAAGACATCTGGGCAGAAGACATCTAGAAGGTAGGACCCTGCTGTGCAGATGGAAACACATCTGTGCGTGCAAACTATTATATATAGAATGGATAAACAAGGCCCTACAGCACAGCACAGGGAACTCTATTCAATATCCTGTGATAAACCATTATGGAAAAAACTATGAAAAAGAAAGTAAATATGTATATGTCTAACTGAATCACTTTGCTGTATAGCAGTAATTAACACAACATTGTAAGTCAATTCTATTTCAATCAAATAAATGAAAACATAAAGAGAGCCCTTTTATGCAAATGAAAACATCTCTGTGGATGGCACATCCCTTTATGCAAATGAAAGGAACCCACTCTATGCCCAGGACAGGATCCTTTTGTGCATAAGTTAGGACCCCACTCTACAAAATTAAGTCCCCTGAGGCTGGCCCAGAACTCACAGTGATGGTCAGGGGATCCCGTTTGTTCTGTGTGTTGATGCTTAGCTTGGCTACGCCATCATCCTTGGTCAAGGACTGCACATTGCTGCCCTGGGTCACCACTGGGATGTGGCGGGCAGGGGAGCCGTCAGGGTTCGTCACGTACACCTGTGGGTACAGGGGCAGGTGGAGGGGATTTAGGCAGACCCAGAGGTGTGATCGTGCTCAGGACCTGTGTCGAGGAGTGCAGTCCTGCCCAGGGTCTCACCATGAGGTCGAAGGGCATGGCAGGTTTGAAGAACGTGGGGGTCTTGGTGAAATGGATCTGGTAGGGGGAAGTCACAATGGGGATCCCGGCGCGCTCCGCCTCCACCATGTCGCTGCCTGAGGGGGGCCAGCCATGAGGGTGGGCTCCTGGGCCACCCCTCAGGACCAGGCTTCCCCCATCAGACTGCACTCTGCCTTCGTACTGGGCCTCTGTCCTCAGACTATCTCCCCCATCGACCTGATCCCACCTTCATTCTGAACATCCACCCTCAGAATGAGTCTCCCCTCTGGCACTGGGTCTTATGCCCCAGAGTGGTTCTTCCCTGCCAGCCTGGACCCCTCTTTCATTCTGGGCCTCCTCCCTCAGACTAGGTCTCCCCTGTAAGACTGGATTCCCCCTTCATCTGCACCTCCTCCCTCAGGCTAGACCTCCCCTGCCAGCCTGGACCCCCCCTTCATTCTGGGCTTCCTCTCTCAGACGAGACCTCGCTTGTCAGACTGGATCCTGCCCCCTTCCTTCTTGGCCTTCTCCCTCAGATTGCATGTCCCCCCTCAGACTGGATCCCCCTTTCATTCTGGGCCTCCACCCCCAGACTGGGCCTCACCTGATTGCAAGATGACGGTGGCGGACACATATATGGACTTGCCCACCAGGGCATCAGCTCGGGAGGGCTGTACTCCATTCAGCAAAACCTGACGTCTCAGTATGGCCTCCCCATTACCATCGTTGATCTGGGGGAGAAGTAAGGGTTCATGGCGGAGGGGAGACCTGGGGGGAGCGCCCAGGGGGTAGGCTCAGACGACAGGAGACAGGAAGGGTGTTCAGGGTGGAGGAGACCAGACAAGGCCTCTGTTAGGTACCGGAACACGGGTGAGGGAGTGAGTCAATGAAATTCTCCGGTCACCATCCTGGACCCCAAAGATGACGAAAGCTGTTCCGTCCACGTTCTCCCCGTACAAGAACCTGCGATGCAGGGACAGTCTCAGATTTTTGCCTCTGCAGATGAGTCTTCCTCCAAACTAGCTTTGGCCTCCGTTAAGCCCCTCACCGCACTTGGCCCCTCCCCCTGCCCCTCACCTGGCAATGATGTTGATCTTCAGGCCATCTGGGTCATCAACGTAGTAGAATTTCTCTTCAGGCTCTAGTTGGACCTCAAAACTGGGAAGCACTGGGGGGACAGATTATGTTGGTGGGGGACCAGGACTGGGCCCAGCCTGATGCACTCCCCCTCCCCCCACCCCCTAGCCCCAGCTCCCTGGCCCTCTTACCATATTCCTTCACCTCAAACTCAGTGGAGAAGACCTGCTGCGGAGAATCTTCATAGTGGGCTTTGATCTTCCACACCCCCATGCTGTGGGGGAGGTAGGCTGGTGATCTGGGCACACCTGGCAGCCCCCCACTCCCTCTCCTGGGGTAGGGGAGCCCCAAACCCCCTCCTGGAGGACCTGACATACTTCACCAGCTCTGGAATGTTCCAGGACAAGGACAAGATGCCAAACTGGTTGTGGGAAGACTGGGAGTCCCGCTTGACAAGGACGCCATCGGGAGTCTGTGGGGAGACAGAGAAACGGCTCTTCAGAGATGAGGCTTTGCCTCTCGGCTCGCCCCTCCCTGTCTGCCTCTGGACATTCTCTCTGTGTTAGGTCCACAGGGGCAGTGATGAAGAACGTGCCCCTGAGCCGGTCAGCTTGGGTTCAAATCCCCACTGAGCCAATTACAAGCTGTGGGACCTTGGACAAGTTACTTAGCCTCTCTGTGCTCAATGAGCATATCTAGAAAAAGATGATTATTACTCCTATGTCACTGGTTTGGGACACGTTAATATAGGCAAGAGCTGATGATGATCAGCGTCTCTCCAAAAACAAATAATGACTAGCATTTGGGACTTCCCTGGTGGTGGTCCAGCGGCTAGAACTCCACACTCCCAGTGCAGAGATTGCACGCTCGATCCCTGGTCATGGAACTAGATTCCACATGCCGCAGTTACAGCACAGCACAAGCTGACAAACAGATGTTAGAAATGATGATAGCTAGCACGCGTCCTCTATCTTGATGCAGGACCCTGTGCTAAGCGTTTGATTAGCACATACATATACCATACGTAACTGCCCACATTTGCCTTTTTGACATAGCAATGTTGCATGGCTCGACCTCATACACATGTGATTTCATGCACTGCCAACAGGTAAACATCAGGAGACATCACATAGAAATCCGGTTTTCTGGCTTCCCTTGGAAATTAGGGTCACTGTGGATAACATGCTTCTGTTGGTACGGGGTGACATTTGCTGGGAGCTGAGCACTGGGCCTGTAGGGGAGATGTGTGTCCTGTTCCCTATAGACCCCGGATCTCCAAAGCCAGCTCACAGCCCTCAGGACCTGGTCCTTGTTGGCTCTGTGTAACCTCAGTAAACACTCAGGAAGATCCCAAGAGGAGGCCATGCCCCAGTCTCCCTCCCTTCTCTCTCCCTTCATCCTACATGTACGGTGCCCTCCCCATCTCTCCCTGCTTGTCTCTCCCCTCTCCTTCCCTCCCTTCTTCCAGTAAGTTTTTATTTATCCCACTACCCGCCAAGCATGCTGTCAACAGAAAATCCCTTCCCCTCCATTTGTGATTTATGTTCAGTGGAGGTTAGGGGAAGGTGTGATTAATAAAATGTATAGATCCAATTTACGATGCCAGAAGGAGAGGGGGTGTTGCAATTTTACAGGGCACTCAGTGAGATCTCACTGTAAACTTGGGACACGGGAACGAAGGCTTGAAGGAGGTGACGGAGCGGTCTGTGTGGAAATTTCCAGGAAGAGGGTTTTCTGGGTAGGGGGAATAGCCCACGCAAAGGCCCTGGGGCAGGGCTGTGCCTGAGGAGACCGGTGTGTGGCTGGAGCAGAGTGAGCCAAGGAGAAGAGGGAAGAAGCGAGGGCAGGGAGGGGATGGGGTAGTTCTTGCAGAGTCTTGCGGGCTGCAGGAGGACTTGAAATGTTGTTCTCAGGGAAGTGGGAGCCCTGGAGGGCTGGAGGCTGAGGAGGGGGCAGGGCCTGACTCCAGTGCTCACGGGCGCCCTCTGGCCGCACTAGGGAATTAGTGTCTGTCATCATCCCAAGCTTTGGATGAAGAAACAGACTCGGAAAGGTGAAGTGACCTGTCCAGAGTCACACAGTGACCGGGTGTCTATCTGGAGCTAGAATCCTCAGGCGCAAGCAAGCATCACGCCACGTGGTCTCCCTGGCTCCCGGCCCCCTCTCCCGACCTCTCTATATGCCTCTCTTTGACTTTGGGTCTCCGCCGGTGGCTCTTTCTCTGTCTCGATCTCTTTGTCTCTCCCTTGGTCTCAGCCCCGGGTAGGTCTGGGGCCCCGGTTGGCTGGTACCTCGATGCTGATGAAAACCGTCTGGCCCACGGGCAGCAGCTTGTGGTCAACAGTGAAGACCCGATAGAGGACTGAGGGGTGGTGGGAGAGAAAGAGAGAGTTGGGTGAGACTCTGCCCCTCCTCCAGCCCTGCCCCTCCCCAATCCCGCCCTCTCCAGCCACCCCTCCCCGCCCCTTACCCGTGGAGCCTGGGGTGTAGATGGTCTTGTCCGTCTGGATGAAGAGGTACCCGCTCTGAAGGCTGATCAGCACCACCTTCTCCACCTGGACATTCCCGAAGGTCGCGACGACAATCACGAACTTGTGCCCCTTGTCTGATTTTAACTCTTTGCTGGCCGGGATCTGGGAGTGAACCAAGAGATCATTAGGGGTCTGCTCCACCTGCCCTCTTCACAACAAAGCCTGCCCATCAATTCTGGTTTGCCCAGATTTGGGGAGTAACGGGGTACTGAGATGGGGGGAGGGTAAGAGAGGGGTTGGGGTCAGAGGGAGGCATGGGAAGGGGAAGCAAGAGGCGGCTCAGAGGAGGGAAGGCTCAGAAGGGGATTGGACTCAAAGAGAAGACTCAGATGGAAGGGCCTCTGAAGGAAGAGGAGAGTTTAGAGAGGGAGGGGCTAGGAGGGCCGGGGCTCAGAAACGGGAAAGGGCTCAGAGATCCTAGAGCTTGGAAGGAGGTGGACTTGAGAGAGACCAGGGGGCTACTGCATAGCACAGGGACCTCTGCTCAATATTACGTAACAGCCTAAATGAGGCAAGAATTTGGAGAAGAATATATATATGTATATGTATCGCTGAATCACTTGACTGTACACCTGAAATTACTGCAACATTACGCTCCAGTATAAATTTAAAAGCCGGGAACCCAAAGCCAGTGCTTTGGGACAACCCAGAGGGATAGGGTGGGGAGCAATGTGGAAGCGGTTTTTAGGATGGGGGGGACACATGCATACCCGTGGCCGATTGATGTTGACGTATGGGAAAAACCACAATATTGTAAAGTAATTGTCCCCCAATTAAAACAAATTAACTTAAAAAAGAAGGTGGAGACAGCTCAGAGAAAGCTCTGGATGAAGCAGTGGGAGGGGCTAGAAAAGGGAGGGCTCAGATGGGGGAGGGGGGGCTCAGAAGGGGCGGGGCTCAGGCAGTGTGGGTGGGGCTCAGAGAGGGGGAAGGGCTCTCGGAGGACTCCGTGGAGGACTCTCGGAGCTGGTGCGGCATCAGCAGGACTGGGCTCCCTGGCGCGCCCACCTTGATGGTGACGGTGCTCAGGTAGCCATTGTTGCTGTTCAGCTGGGTGTTTTTGTTTGACAGCACTTGTTTCTTGGCCGGGAAGTCATGGACGATGACCGAGACCTGAATATTCCCTTGTCCTCCGTGGGCCTCCAGCACCACAGTCTCCTCGCTCTCCAGACGCAGGACGTTGGGGGTGATCATGGAATACCTGCCAGAGGGGAGCATGGGGCGGGGAGCTGTCATCCCCGGAAGCCCGAGCTGCCAGCCCTTCCCCAGGGTGAGCACTCTGCCGCAGTCCCTGGTCTCACAGGGGATCCAGTGACCGGCAGACAACTGGGGGCGGGGTGGGGGTGGAGGGTGGGAGGCAGGGGCGGTGCTTCACATCCCATCAAGTGCTGAACACCAAAATGAGAGGTGCCAACTCTTCCAAGACTTCCAAACTCACCACTGAACCCGCTTATTCCAGGAGCTCTAATCCCAAAATCTAAACACCCCAAGTCTCTAAACACCCAACCCTGAACACCATATGTGCTATGTGCTAAGTGGTGTCAATCGTGTCCGACTCTTTGCTACCCTCTAGACTGTAGCCGGCCACGCTCCTTTGTTCATGGGATTCTCCAGGCAAGAATACCAGAGTGGGTTGCTGGTGCCCTCCTCCAGGGGATCTTCCTGACCCAGGGATCAAACCCGTGTCTCCTGTGTCTCCCGCATTGCAAGCAGATTCCTTACCTGCTGAGCCACCAGGGCAGCCAAGACCATCCCAAACTCCTCCCTAAACCTGTGGCACCCCAGACCCAGATCCATTCCCTTGGTCACGTACACCCACGCGAAATCTCTAGACCCTTAAAACCTGAAACTACAAACTCCCAGAATCTATGACGGTCAAATGTCCAGGACGCCAAATCACCTCTCCTGCAGAATCACTCATTCTGCACGTGCCGCCCCACACACGCAGGGCCTCGTACCATAAATGCACACTCTCATCTCCGAAGCAGCCTTTTTTGGGGGTCAGGCTGTGACTACTCACATGGGGTTCCCCAGGGCCATGGGGAGACTGGCTAGAAGCAGCAGCAGCAGCAGGCTGGGACCTGAGGTGGGCTGCATGGTGCTGGGGCAATGGAGGGACAGAGGGATAGAGGGATGGAGGGAGAGGGCGGTGGGGGCGGGGAATGAACTGAGGTTGCTGGAGGCTGCCTTTTATTTGGCTCCTGCCTTCCTCGCTCCCCTGACCAGCCCTCACTCCCCGCAGCCTCCCCCTTCCCTGGGACTGCCCCAGATTTCTCAATACTGTTTCCTAAGTTTTTCAATCTGTAGGGCCAGCATGCCTGGCATAAGTAACCCGGGGCCATGTTCTTCAGCTACAGGGTCACAATAGCCTCCTGCCCTGGCCTCCCTCCGTGTCACGGCCAGCTGGTTATCAGGGACCTTTCCCAGTTACATCCACTGTTATGCCCCAAGTCGCGAAATCTCCCAATGACCACCAGGGAGCCGATATCGGATGCAAAAGCAAGAGAGTTTTTATTAAGCTCGAGCTGGGGCTCCCACCAATACCAATGCAGCAGCTATAGGGAGGAGCCCTGATCTCTGGGTTACATTGCTTATATAGGGTATTATCGCGCGAAAAATTCGAAAAACGCGAATCTCCGGGTCTGATTGGTCACCTTCTGGTGAAGGATTAGGTGTTGAGTTCTGATTGGTTCTCCTTTCCCGGGCTTGATTTGAATTTCCTGGGCAGGGGATTTCCAAAGGCTCTTTCCCCAGAACCTTACAAAATGGAGTAGCTTAGATTCTTCATTCCCCCCTTATCTAGGATCCAGGACAGACCCAATCATGGATCTGGGGTCAGCTCTATATTGTCTTCCACTAAGGGGACCGTTGGCAAGGCCGTATATTGGGTTCTGCGCACCATGAGCTGCACCGCATTGATGCGGCTTTTAATGAAGGCCACTAGTTAGTTTAGTAAGCATGGCCTGAGGGTGAGTAGCAGTAACAAGATAATGAGGGGCCCCACCAAGGAGGATATGAGAGTTGCGAACCAGGGGGATGAATTGAACCAGGATTCAAACCAGGTTTGAGATATTTTTCTTTCTCTTTTTCTCTGACTCAGCCCTTCTCTTATCGTGGCCAGGGACTCCCTGACTACCCCTGAGTGATTCACATAACAACAACATTTTTCCCCTAACGCAGCACATAGGCCCCCCTGAGACTTCATAGTCAAGATACTTCCTGGGAATTGGGGCGGAGGTCTCTTTCTTCTGTAACTTCTTCCTGCTGTGCATGGGCGTAGGCCTGCCTAGCAGAGCAGAAGTCTCTCTCTACCTGCTCTAAGTTGGGGTTTTCCACATCTGAAACCAACTTCCACCCTCGTAGTAACAGCAATTTAGTTGGCCCCTCTCAGAGATGAAATAGACAAGGGCCAAACAGGAGACCTAACAGGATGGTCATCTCTGGTCCCCGGAAACTGAAAGCAACATTTGGGGTGAGGGTTGCAGGGTTTGTGACCCCTTCTGATGGGTTGGTGGTGAGGCAACAGAGCTGTGCTCCAGGAATCTTGTGTTCTGTCTGAAGTTACCATCTTCCACCTGGGTGGGGTTCAAAGACATTGTTATGCATATTTCTTTGAGTAGGAACCAGGACTGTCTGAACCAACCTTTGATTGTTTCTGTTTTTGCATCCCCTCCCTTCCCTGATTAGCAATTGTTTGAAACCAAGCTTTGGAATTCAGGGAAGGTCAAGGAGGCTGAACAAAGTCTATATCCTACAGATAAGAAATGGAGAACACAGAACAGATCTGCACTCCAGATCGCCAGAGTCCCGCTCAGTTTTAATTTTAGGGAACTAGGCAACTATGATTGTGATAACTTCCTGTCAAAATGGGGCACAGGACTGCCCCAGCTTGGGGTATAGACACTGAATTGGAAGTATTTCTGAGTTCCAAGTTCTAGATCTGAGTCTTGTATGATTAAAATCCTAATCTCTTGGTCTGCCATTTTGGTGTAACAGACCCAATTAGAAGTAGTTGGAGGAGTGATAACTGGAATTTTATAGACAAAATCAATCTCTCTTTTTTTTTTTTAGAAGAATAGGCCTGAAACCCAGTCTGGACCTGGCACTTCAGGGACACTTGTAGCCATGTAGCCAGTTGCCTAGTTTTATAAAAAGTAAGGTTACTAGCTTCCAGCACACATTGTTTTGAAAATGGTGGCATCCAAGCCTGATACGACTCAGAAAACTCAAGTGTTTAGCAATACAAGTCTAATCTGAAAGTACACCCATAGCATCACCTAGTTATTTCTCAGGATATCTGAAACATAGCTACTCTATTTTGACTTTTAATTGTAAACTTTTCTTTAATAGCCAAAGCAGATTTCACCGTTAATGACGTCAGTGTTTCTCTAGGTATGAGAAGATGCAAGAATTGGGACTCATAAAATCTTCTCCTGAAAAGATCTAACTATCTGAAGGCCTGTTCTGCCAGTTTTTCCCAGAGCACAGAGTGCCTCATTCCTGATTTTCACCCTGAACTCCTTTCAGGCGCGTTGAAAGTCAGCAGTTGCAGCGGCCATGATTTAATCTTTGTAGATGCAGATGGCGAGTGTCAGTCTTCAGTTGGCAGAGCCCCTTTTTGCTCATAAACTTGACCATGATTATGAGGGGGGACTTTAGGACCATTTTATCCCATGGTGCTGAGAATGTCCATTCTCAGGTTTGGCCAAGATTCTGTTGACAGGCCACTCAATGTGCTGTTACTGGACTAGGCCATAAAACAGTATCCAAAATTCTCTGGACCACCTGTCTGCCTAGCTTTTTGGTCCAGGAAAATATTTCCTCTTGCTGCTTCTTGCCATATCTAGAGTTACACTGTTACCATCATCGATCTCATATGGGACTATATATTATTTTATTAGAGGCCTCACACACATATTTGACAGTGTAAGAAACAGCAATTTTGTAAAACAGGTGAAATACAAATAACATAGCCAGCAGTATTAGTAAAGCCACAAGTAACACTTATGTTAAGAACTTCCATTAGATGTAGCCCAGTATATCTTCAGGTCATCTGACTTAGTCTGCCCTGTAGAATCTTGATCTTCCAGGGTAGTTATATATTGGCGCCATCTATAAGGCACATAGCCCAGTTTTCTAGTGTTACTAGACTGATTAGTATGATTTAAATTTTTTTTTTCAACATAGAGGAGACTTTAAACCTAAATTACTGGTATTATCTATATAAATCCATACCATAACTGTGGGAGATTTTCCCCTCCTTTGCAGAAACTTTTCTCATTCTGATTGAGCTTGGGTAATAGAAAAAAAACCTCAAATTTATAGCCAGAGTCAGAGCAGGCATTATTAATTGGCCGGGTGAGGGGATCCTATCTAGTAATATCACAGTGACCTGAATATGACTAATTTTTTAAGTAAATTTTCTCAGGGCCAACCAGTTAGAGTCTGGTAGTAGAGAAATTTACCAAGGTAACCCAGAACTAGACACAGGTAATTGGCCACAAATCCAACAATTGGATTGATTTTTTAAACTAGTATAGGATCAGGCCTATGATAGAAAAGCATTTGACTATATGCAAAGGTCTAAGAAGTCAAGAAAACATAAATGATCATACAAATCAGGTCCAGCATCTTCGGGAAGCTGTCTACCTCTGATGTCGTCGTCTTCTCATCCTGGTGTAGTGTAGTTTCTCCTGATAAAAAAGTCCTTCCATCCATGTTGGAGACGGTCCCTTAAATTATGTCTTTTTCCAGTCCTGGTTGCAGGTCATGAGGCATCTGATCTTCATCCAAAGATAGATTACTGAGATAAGCTTCAGAAACAAACTTAGGGTGTTCTTCAAGAATTCAATTAAATTTTACATTAACATCACATAACAGCAATGAACTATCTAAGAGATGAGTCTTACTAGATGCAGACCTCCATTAACAAACTGGTATTTAACATTTTGAAATATCTTTTTCTCCTTAAAGTTACCCTTATTTTTATTAAATATAACCAAATTAAGGCTAGTTTGTTTGCAAAATAGGTCTGTTCTCACTGATTTTGGTCTGATGATTTTTATAACCATAATTGATCATAGGCTTTTTATTTTGCTGAAACATTTATAGAGTCTCAGACTGAACTTTTAAAATAAAACAGGGCTGGGAAACTCACACCAAAGGCTTATCACAGATTTTGCCTAACAAATCTAGGTGAATTCTTCCCTTTTTAATGTCTCAAAAATTTCTTCAGATTTTTGTATCCATGAGATAACCTTCCTAACTCATTTGATAAACTTACTGGAAACCTAAGAACTTCCAATTTTTGGAGGAGTCAGATAGAAAATATAATTGTTTTGTTTATAACATTTAATTTTACCAAAGTATGGTCATAATTAGAGAGGAAGATTTCCCCTACTCCCTAAAAACATAAGATTCAACCCCATAATTTTTCAGATAGAAACCATAAAAGTTATAAGCATATTCGCTGGTTCATTCAGTCCTTTTGCTAACTTTTGTGAAGTCATCAGGTTTTCCATTAAAATACCAGGACATATCAGAATGTTAAAAACTCCATATAATTTTTAGGATATCTGTATTAGTAATTTTACCATACATTATAACCTGAGTGGATTTATTACTCATCTGATAATCTTTTCCATGTAATTTAACCAATCAAGTAAGCACAGTTTCAGTTCCAGGGGCCCCCTGAAACATCCCAAAGTTAGCTAGAGATCAAAAGAACTTCAAAAGAGTTCTATTTAGGAAGTTTTATCAAAGAGAGAAATTAAAAGAGTTTAGAACATTTGGTCAGATTTTAAGTTACACCAATCTGGAGAGACTATTTTAGACGGATATTTTTAAAGAATAATTATTCTTAGTAAAGTTTATATAAAAGCTCATATCCCATTTACATTTTTTAGAAGTTTTTTTTTTTTTTCACTTGAGGTAATTTCCTTGTTGACAAACTTGTAACAGATATAATATTTAACTCATATTAAACCTAGGTACAATGAAAATATTTTGCTTCACGTTTTACTTAACGTTAAGTACTCTAAAACATGTCTATATTAAATAGGTCAACAAACAAACATTAATATCAGGTATTTAACATTGAATATTTCCCAGTTCACATAAACCTGGAATTTATTGTTTAATTTGGAATTACTTGATTTGTAAGCGTTTACCTTTTTTTAAGCCAAATAAATAGAGCTCATATACAAAAATATTACCAAGACATATTTACACAGACACAGTGCAAGATCTAGCTTCAAGTCTTTTTTTTTTTTTCCCCTCAGTATCAGGAGTTAGAGATGGTCTAGATAAGTGTTCCTGAGAGACACAGAACTTCAGATCTAAGTACTAACATCAAAGATTTCAAAGGAGGAAAGGAAGCCAGGTTGAAAAAGAAGGGAAAGGAGGCGGGAGAGGGGGCCAAAGGGGTGGCCTTCCAGACGTCTCCTGCCACCTACAGATACCCAGGCGTTACGGGACTTTTCCCTGGGCCTCCAGAGAAGGGAGGACTGGAACTCGGCCCTACCAGAAATCAGAACCAGAATTCGAGTTCTCTGCCAAGAGGAGGTGATCAGTCTCCAATCCTCAGCTCAGGCTGAGGGTCCTTCAACCAGATTCCTGCGTCCAGGACCGGGGGACTAGAAAAACAGGAAAGGATAGGAAGGTTAAGGAGAGGAGACAGAGAGAGAGAGAAGGGGAGAGAGATCAATAAAATCTCTTGTTCCTTACCGGTCGGGGCACTCTGGTCAGTTGTCCGCATCAGGAGGAGACCAGGGACAAAAGGGTCCCAGTTGCCGCCGCTGGGTCTGGTCCATTGGCAGGCAAGCTGGCCCCTGAGTACCCCGAGTGGTCAGGATGTCAGTCTCGGTGAAGAAGAGTCCCCGCCAGAGTCACTATTTGTTGCAGGAAGAGGGATCCCTTCCAGGGCCCGAAACTGGGCTCTTGTTTAACACTCAGAAATGAATTGTCCGAGGAGACACATGTGCTGACAAAGGGAACTTGGTCAGGGTGTCCAATCCGCAGTCAGAAGATGATATTTCGGACTCGGTGTACAGTTCCCAAGTCAGAGGTGCCTTCTGAGGGCCAGCCTACATGGAAGGTCAGCCATTCTGTGCTGCAAAAAGTGATTAATTTATTCCTTTTAATTTCTACACTGAGGTCATGAGCGCGCATCTTGACCTCCTTAAAATTATCAGTAACCAAGGATAGAGGTGTGGGGCTAGAATGGCGTTGCCCCATTGTCCCTGGATCAGTCAGATGTTGGTAAATTAACACAAACAATACGAACAGCCACACAAATAGAGAGACAGGAGAAATACACCTCCAGGAGTCGGAGGTAAAACCGAACAACGGCGGCCTCCGGCCCTTCAGTGGGAGCGACCTGCTATCGTCTACAGAGAACAGGGGCACTCCGTCCCCCCACGCCGGGGTCGGGGACGTCTCCCAACGACACCCACCGGTGACTCTCCGGCGCGTCCGCCTGAGTCGTAAACCAGGCCCTACCAGGAGTGAAAAGAAAGACAGAAAAAAGCTCACTGGCTGCAGATGACTCTCCGGATCGGTCTTCCTGTGGAGCCGGTGGGAAATCCCGGACGAGCCCCCAGATGTTATGCCCAAGTCCCGAAATCTCCCAATGACCACCAGGGAGCCGATATCTGATGCAAAAGCAAGAGAGTTTTTATTACCAAGCTCGAGCTGGGGCTCCCACCGATACCAATGCAGCAGCTATAGGGAGGAGCCCTGACCTCTGGGTTACATTGCCTATATAGGATATTCACGCGCGAAAAATTCGAAAAACGAGAGTCTCCGGGTCTGATTGGTCACCTTCTGGTGAAGGGTTAGGTGTTGAGTTCTGATTGGTTCTCCTTTCCCGGGCTTGATTCGAATTTCCCGGGCTGGCCAAGGGTTCTGATTGGTTCGCAGGTGGTGAGGTGAGGTCAGGAGATTTCCAAAGGCTCTTGGATTTCCAAAGGCTCTTGGATTTCCAAAGGCTCTTTTCCTGGAACCTTACAAAATGGAGTAGCTTAGATTCTTCACCACTTGGTAGTAGATGAAAGCAGAGGGCAGAGAGCCACCCTTCGCCCCCAACTCCAGATATCTGGGCCTGGCCCTCAGTCTACTTTTAAGCATGCATTTATTCAGCAGACTCTTCCTGTGAGTCCATCTCTGTGCTAGCATTTCATGTCCGACTTCCAGAATCTTCCATGTTGGCATGGGGCTGGGGGCCGGGGACAGAGTCCAGCAGCAATGGTCCTAGCCCTATGGAGTGTTTTCTCCAGTGGAGAAGGACTCAGCTTCTTGGAGAGTCAGGGAAGGTTTCTTGGAGGAGGGGACATTTCAGCTGGGCTTTGAAGTATGTGTAGGAGTTCACTATCCAAGTGAGAATGTTTTCTAGGGCAAGGAGAGCCTGGAATTCCCTTCACCTAATCTCGTCAAGAGGCCTGAGCGGCTAAAAAGTCATAATTGAAGAAAGTCCCATGGCTAGCTTTTGTGTTACATCAATGCCTTCTTAGGGGAGGGAGGTTCAAGAGGGATGGGACATGTGTATACCTATGGCTGATTCATGTTTATGTATGGCAGAAACCAATACAACATTGTAAAGCAATTATCCTCCAATTAAAAAATAAATTTAAAAACATCCTCTTGGGATATTATTATTGTTAAAAATTGTATTTAACCTGTTGCGTACGAATTGGTAACATAGTCATATGGTTCAATATCTAAAAGGTAACCTTCCTCCTGCTCTTGTTGCTAGCCATCAGGGTCTCAGACATGACCCTGTAACCAAGTCTCACGTTTCTCTCCAGAGGTATATTATACATTTACAAACATTCACACGTTTCAAAAACAAATATAAGAAAGTTCTACAAACTTTTCCTGGTCTCCCTGGGTTACACCTTGCTTTTTCATAAACAATATACAGTAGAGATGGTTTCATTATCAGAGCACAGAGAGCTTCCTTGTTCTTACAGGCAGTGAAAGTAACCAGTCTTCTACTGATGGACAGACAGACTTCCTATTCTTACAAAACCATGCTCCCTCCAGAGAGTAATCTGCATTATTGCCCAGTTCTCATGACTATTAACTGGTAAACCTTGGGGAAATTACTGATAACCACTTGAGCCTCAGTTTCCTCCTGTAAAGGGGTTATAACAGCAAGCAACTTCAAAGGGTTCTTACTACAATGAGAAAAGATAATTCTGATCAAAGGCTGTGTGTTAACAGTAACCTTGCTAGATATCGCTAAATTCCCCTCCGTAGTTATATTGATTTGCATATTCACCAGTCTTGCACAAAGTTGCCAATTTCCTCATTCCCGCCCCGCCCCCCCCCCCCCCCCCCCCCCCCCCCACCCTATTTTTGCCTCAGTGTCAATTTAATTTGCTTGTAAGTTGAGCCTCTGGGGGATGGGGAGAATGTGAGGCCAGGTGTAGGGAGGATGGGGGATCTATCTAGAGCCCTGAAGAGATGGAGGATTCAGAAGCCCAGAGGGCTGTTTTCCAAAGTCTCCTTGAAGGGGTTAACAGGGACCTCACTCTGATTTCCTGTAAACCATGCTCTTTTCCTGGCCATGCCCCCTGTGTCCCTCCCCCCCAAATAGGGGGAGGCGTGGAGAAACAACAAACCTGGACTCTGTCTGATCTGATTTCGACACCCTTTCCTTGGAAGAGGAGGAGGGGGTGGGGGAGGCAAACACTTGCTTACTCTACAGAACTGGGGTTCAACTTCTGAAACTGAGATGTGGCCATCTGCTAGGATCCTCCACTCCCCAATGCTTTCTTTATCTTTCTCCCCTGTCCACCCGCCAAAATATTCACCCCGTTTCCTGGTTCCGTTATAAACTTAAGCCTTAGGGCTCTGTGATTTGTCAAGGAATCAAGAATTTGAGAAGGAATTCCTGCTGACCTCGCTCTCCCCGTGGGGTTGCCTGCCCCTCCCTCAGAGCCTCAGTTAGTCCATCTGAACAAAGGGATTGATGGCAGTTCCTGCTGCTTTTTTATTTCGGCCACACCGAGCAGCAGGCAGGTGGGATCTTAGCTCCCCCAACCAGCGATCGAAACTGCTCCCACACCCCGCATTTGAAGCGCAGAGTCTTATCCACTGGACCGCCAGGGAAGTCCCAGTTCCTGCTGTTTTGACAATTAAGAGAACCCAGATGCTGTGAGAGACACAAGTTCGATCCCTGGGTTGGGAAGATTCCCTGGAGGAGGGTATGGCTACGCATTCCAGTATTCTTGCCTGGAGAATCCCATGGACAGGGGAGCCTGGTGGGCTATAGTCCATGGGGCAACAAAGAGTCGGACTCAGCGACCGAGTACACACAGATGCCTTGAAGTCCTGGGCTTGGAGGGAAGGCTCATACCCACAGTGATGAAGGTCTGAGAAGGGTCCTACCTATGACATCCAGGAGGGGACCAGAGGGATGGAGGTGAAAGTGAACAAAGGTCTCCTGGGAGGGAAGGAAACAAGAGGAATTCTTCCAGGCTTTTTTCAGGGGAATGGATATTTGCATCCAGAAGTTTGGGAGGAGGATGATGGGAAAGATAAGCCAGCAGGGGAGAAAGAGAAGGAGGCATTCTTGGAGTGGACCCAGGGGGAGCGAGGCTGCCTGGGCAGGTTCTAAGTGGAATATCTAAGGGATTTTTTTTTTTTTTTTGCCATGTCATACATCTTGCAGGATCTGTTTCCTGACCAGGGAACAAACCCAGGACCCCTGCACTGGAAGCCTGGAGTCCTAACCACTGGACCATCAGGGATGCCCCCTAGGAGACTCTTACACAAAGAGAACATGTTTGCTTGTTGTTGTTTAGTTGCTAAGTTGTGCCCAACTCTTTTGCAACACCATGGATTGTAGCCCACCAGGGCCCTCTGTCCGTGGGATTTCCCAGGCAAGAATTCTGGAGTGAGTTGCCATTTCCTTCTCCAGGGGATCTTCCTGGATCAGGGATTGAACCCAAGTCGTTTGCACTGGCAGGTGGATTCTTTACTGCTGAGCCGCCAGAGAAACCCAAAATATTTGTTACTTATCTGAAATACAGATTTAACTGGGCATCCTGTATTTTGCCTGGCAACCCTAGCTAGGGTGCAAATAGAATGGGGAGGGGGGCAGAAATGGGTGAGAGAGAGCCCAGGTGCCCCTCTCCCCTTCAGTTCTCTGCATTTGCCTTAGTACTGTTATCTCCTGGCTGCACCCCAACACCACCCTTTCCCCACACAGGCGTGGCCACATCTGGGAGCAGTGGACATCCATCTTCCTCACTCTTCACCCCACCCATTCCAGGATGGGTGCTACACTGCTTTCTGGGAATTTCTCTCCAGGACCTAGAGCCTGGTCCCACCTCCCCCTCCCCATCCTCCACCAGCAGGCTAGGCTTCCCCTTCTCCCCTACTTGTTACTCATTAACTTGGGTTAACCTTGACCTGATGGAACCCATCCATTTGCCCTCTGGCTCCTTTCCCCCACCTACTCATGCATATGCAAGCAGAGACACCAGGAACCCCCCACTTTGGGGGATACAGGGGCCAGGGGTGTGTTTTTGTTTTTTTCTCGAACATGCCACTCAGCTTGAAGAATCTTAGTTCCCAAACCAGGGATCAAATACAGGCCATCATCAGTGACCGTGGAGTCCTAACCACAGGACCACCAGTGAATTCCAAGCCAGAAGTTGCGACTCCAGCTCTGCCTTCTCCCAGGCTCTGTTCCTTGCAGAGCAGAGTAAGGAACCTCCCTCTGAGTTTGGGGGTGACAGCATCTATCATCAGGCAAGCTAGTGCTCAGACAAGCGCCCAGCATTGGTGCATGCAAGATGTACTTGAACTGTGTTTTTATTTTTACTAACATCTGATTCTCCTCTCTCTTGCCTTATTTCAGTGACAGCCCCTCCAGGCCTCCAAGCCAGAGTTCCCTCTTCCTCCCTCTCCCTCATCCCCTGTAATCCTCCCTGGGACCCCTCGGTTGTCTCTCCCCATCCATCCTTCTTTCCACTC
>NW_024080469.1:0-20499 GCF_014754425.2 Oryx dammah
GTTGGTGAGGGACGGGGAAGCCTGGTGTGCTGCAGTCCATGAGATCGCAGAGTTGGATACAACTGAGCGACTGAACTGAACTGAACTGAATGTATTTATTTATTTATCTATGGTTGCGCTGGGTCCTCGTTACTGCTTGGACATCTTTGTAGCTGGGGAGAGCCGGCTTCTCATTGCAGTGGCTCCTCTTGCTGTGGAGCACAGGCTCTAGGTGTGAAGGCTTCAGCAGCTACAGCACTCGGGCTCAGTAGTTGTGGTGCATGGGCTTAAATGCTCCGAGGCATGTGGGATCTTCCCGGACCAGGGAAAGAACCATTGTCCCCTACATTGACAGGCAGATTCTGATCCACTGTACCACCAGGCAAATCCTCGGAAAAGCTTGTTAAGAGGAGGCTGAGGCCACAAGAAAAGGTTGGCCCCATCAGGGATGAGAGGAAGGGCATTCCAGGTCAAGGGAACTGCAAGGTGGTCACACCAGAGCACAGGATGAGTTCCGAGCAGGCACAGTGCCCTGGAGTGGGGTTTGGGTACTTCTATCCTGGTGCACAGCCTCTGGTCTGCAGTGGGACCATTCCTCCCTTCCTGAGACTGCCTGACACCCTGGAGGAAGCCCTGCCCTTCCTGATGGCTGTGGAAAGGGGATGGGGGAGCATCTGCTTCCCTTTCTTTCAAGAAAGCACAAAGAGAGTGTAGACTGGGGGCACAAATTTTTCTGCCAAACTATCCCCCATTATCATCCCATGTCCCATCTCAGAAAATGGCCCTCCACCCTCTCAGGACATCAGAGCAGGACCATGCATCAAGGGCAATGTGCCCTGCTGCCAAAATGAATGCCAAGTTGAACCACATCTCTGGTCCTCACTGCCCACTCTAGGCACCATCACTGCCCCCAGTTTCCTGATTCCACCCAGTCCTCCACCCACCCCATCCCTGACTGTAGCTCCTGCTGTAATCTCCCAAGTCAGGGGTGTCTCCCCTCTGCTCAGAACCCTCCATGGATCCCACTTCACTCAGAGGAAAAGCCAAAGTTTTCCCCAGCCCTTGCTCTACACCATCCCCTCCATGCCCTCCTCTCCCCTAATTCCCTCCCTTCGTCATTGCACTCCAGCCACACCAGGCTTCTGGCTATTCTTTAAGGCAGTTCCTACCTCAGGGCCTTTGCACATCCAGTGAGCTCTGCCTGGTACATTCCTTCCCTGATATTGTTAAGACTCCCTCCTCACCTCCCTCCATTTCTTGATCAGTGTCACCTTCTCAGTCTTTCCCATGATACTCTATTTATTGCTTTAGGAATCCTGACATTTCCTATTCACTTCCCTGCTTTATTTTTCTCTTAGAACTAAGCACAAGCTACATCTCCATATATATATATATATATATTTTTTTTTTAATATTTATGTATTTCTTTAGCTGTGTCGAGTCTTAGTTGCCACTTGGGTGATTCTCCATCTTCTGCGTCCACTTGGGGAATCTTTAGTTGCGGCATGCAAACTCAGTTATGCCACATGGGATCTAGTTCCCTGACCGGGGATGGAACCTGGGCCCCAGCATTTGGACAGCAGAGTTTTAGCCAAAGGACCAACTTTACATATTGTATTTTTGTTTCTGTTGCTCCTGCTATTAATAAATGATCTCTGTGTGATAGCAAGAAATTTGGTCTATTCTGTTCATTACTGTGTCTCCAGCACCTGGAATGACACTTGGCTCACAGTAGACTCTTTTTTAAAAAAACTTAAAAAAAATTTTACTTGTTTATTTTTGGTTGTGCTGGATCTTCCCTGCTTCTTGCTGTTGTTCAGTCGCTCAGTCGTGTCCTACTTTTTGAGACTGCATGGACTGCGGCTCTCCAGGCTTTCCTGTCCTTCACCATTTCCCAGAACTTGCTCAAACTCATGTCCATTGAGATGGTGATGCCATCCAACCGTCTCATCCTCTGTCGAATCTTTCTCCTTCTGCCTTCAATCTTTCCCAGCATCAGGGTATTTTCCAATGAGTTGGCTCTTTGCATCAGGTGCCAAACTTCAGCTTCAGCATCAGTCATTCCAATGAATATTCAGACTGATTTCCTTTAGGATTGACTGGTTTGATCTCCTTGGGGCCAAAGGGATTGTAAAGTCTCCTCCAGTACTACAATTCAAAGGCATCAATTCTCTGGCACTCAGCCTTTTCTATTGTCCAGCTCTCACATCCATACATGACTACTGGAAAAACCATAGCTTTGACTATACCAACCTTTTTAGGAAAAAATCCTGTCAGGATTCCTAAATGCTTTTTAGTAAGCTGTCTAGGTTTCTCGTGGCTTTTCTTTCAAGGAGCAAGCATCTTTAAATTTCATTGGTACAGTCACCGTCCACAGTGATTTTGGAGCCCAAGAAAATAAAGCCTGTCACTGTTTCCATCATTTCCCCATCTATTTGCCATGAACTGATGCGACCGGTGCCATGATCTTCATTTTTTGAATGTTGAATTTTAAGCCAGCTTTTTCACTCTCCTCTTTCTCTTTAGTTCCTCTTTGCTTTCTGCCATAAGGGTGGTGTAATCTGCATATCTGAGGTTATTGATATTTCTCCCTGCAATCTTGATTCCAGCTTGTGCTTCATCCAGCCAGGCATTTTGCATGATGTACTCTGCATATCAAAGTTAAATAAATCGGGTGACAATATACATCCTTGACATACTCCTTTCCTAGTTTGGTACCAGTCAGTTGTTTCACCTCTGGTTCTCACTGTTGCTTCTTGACCTGCATACAGGTTTTGCAGGAGGGAGGTAAGGTGGTCTGGAATTCCCATCTCTGACAGAATGTGGTCCACTGGAGAAAGGAATGGCAAACCACTTCAGTATTCTTGCCTTGAGAACCCCATGAACAGTATGAAAAGGCAAAAAGATAGGTCACTGAAAGATGAACTCCCCAGGTCGGTAGGTACCCAATATGCTACTGGAGATCAATGGAGAAATAACTCCAGAAAGAATGAAAGGATGGAGCCAAAGCAAAAACAACACCCATTTGTGGATGGGAGTGGTGATAGAAGCAAGGTCTGATGCTGTAAAGAGCAATATTGCATAGGAACCTGGAATGTCAGGTCCATGATTCAAGGCAAATTGGAAGTGGTCAAACAAGAGATGGCAAGAGTGAACGTCAACATTCTAGGAATCAGCGAACTAAAATGGACTGGAATGGGTGAATTTAACTCAGATGACCATTATATCTACTACTGCAGGCAGGAATCCCTTAGAAGAAATGGAGTAGCCATCATGGTCAACAAAAGAGTCCGAAATGCAGTACTTGGATGCAATCTCAAAAATGACAGAATGACCTCTGTTTGTTTCCAAGGCAAGCCATTCAATATCATGGTAATCCAAGTCTATGCCCTGACCAGTAACGCTGAAGAAGCCGAAGTTGAACAGTTCTATGAAGACCTACAAGACCTTCTAGAACTGACACCAAAAAAAAGATGTCCTTTTCATTATAGGGGACTGGAATGCAAAAGTAGGAAGTCAAGAAACACCTGGAGTAACAGGCAAATTTGGCCTTGGAATGCAGAATGAAGCAGGGCAAAGGCTAATAGAGTTCTGCCAAGAGAATGCACTGGTCATAGCAAACACCTTCTTCCAACAACACAAGAGAAGACTCTACACGTGGACATCACCAGTTGGTCGACACTGAAATCAGACTGATTATATTATTTGCAGCCAAAGATGGAGAAGCTCTATACAGTCAGCAAAAATAAGACCGGAAGCTGACTGTGACTCAGATCATGAACTCCTTATTGCCAAATTCAGACTGAAACTGAAGAAAGTGGAGAAAACCACTAAACCATTCAGGTATGACCTAAATCAAACCCTTATGACTATATAGTAGAAGTGAGAAATAGATTTAAGGGACTAGATCTGATAGAGTGCCTGATGAACTATGTACTGAGGTTTGTGACACTGTACAGGAGACAGGGATCCAGACCATCCCCAAGAAAAAGAAATGCAGGAAAGAAAAACGGCTGTCTGGGGAGGCCTTACAAATAGCTGTGAAAAGAAGGGAAGTGAAAAGCAAAGGAGAAAAGGAAAGACATACCCATTTGAATGCAGAGTTCCAAAGAATAGCAAGGAGAGATAAGAAAGCCTTCCTCAGCAATCAATGAAAAGAAATAGAGGAAAACAACAGAATGGGAAAGACTAGAGATCTCTTCAAGAAAATTAGAGCTACCAAGGGAACATTTCATGCAAAGATGGGCTCGATAAAGGACAGAAATGGTAGGGACCTAACAGAAGCAGAAGATATTAAGAAGAGGTGGCAAGAATACACAGCAGAACTGTACAAAAAAGATCTTCACGACCCAGATAATCACTATGGTGTGATCACTCACTTAGAGCCAGACATCCTGGAATGTGAAGTCAAGAGGGCCTTAGGAAGCATCACTATGAACAAAGCTAGTAGAGGTGACGGAATTCCAGTTGAGCTATTTCAAATCCTGAAAGATGATGCTGTGAAAGTGCTGCACTCAATATGTCAGCAAATTTGGAAAACTCAGCAGTGGTCATAGGACTGGGAAAAAGTCAGTTTTCATTCCAATCCCAAAGAAAGGCAATGCCAAAGAATGCTCAAACTACCGCACAGTTGCATTCATCTCACACGCTAGCAAAGTAATGCTCAAAATTCTCCAAGCCAGGCTTCAGCAATACGTGAACTTTGAACTTCCAGATGTTCAAGCTGGTTTTGGGAAGGGCAGAGGAACCAGAGATCAAATTGCCAACATCTGCTGGATCATGGAAAAAGCAAGAGAGTTCCAGAAAACATCTATTTCTGCTTTATTGACTGTGTGGATCACAATAAACTGTGGAAAATTCTGAAAGAGATGGGAATATCAGACCACCTGACCTGCCTCTTGAGAAACCTGTATGCAGGTCAGGAAGCAACAGTTAGAACTGGACATGGAACAACAGACTGGTTCCAAATAGGAGTATGTCAAGGCTGTATATTGTCACCCTGCTTATTTAACTTATATGCGGGTACATCATGAGAAATGCTGGGCTGGATGAAACACAAGCTGGAATCAAGATTGCTGGGAGAAATATCAATAAGCTCAGATATGCAGATGACACCATTCTTATGGCAGAAAGTGAAGAAGAACTAAAGAGCTTCTTGATGAAAGTGAAAGAGGAGAGTGAAAAAGTTGGCTTAAAGCTCAACATTCAGAAAACTAAGATCGTGGCATCTGGTCCCATCACTTCATGGCAAATAGATGGGAAACGGTGGTTGACTTTATTTTTCTGAGCCCCAAAATCACTGCAGATGGTGATTGCAGCCATGAAAATAAAAGATGCTTACTCCTTGGAAGGAAAGTTATGACCAACGTAGATAACATATTAAAAAGCAGAGACATTACTTTGTCAACAAAGGTCCATCTAGTCAAGGCTATGGTTTTTCCAGTAGTCATGTTCTGGATGTGAGAGTTGGACTATAAAGAAAGCTGAGCACTGAAGAATTGATGCTTTTGAACTGTGGTATTGGAAAAGACTCTTGAGAGTCCCTTGGACTGCAAGGAGATCCAACCAGTCCATCCTAAAGGAGATCAGTCCTGGGTGTTCATTGGTAGGACTGATGTTGAAGCTGAAACGCCAATACTTTGGCCACCTGATGCGAAGAGCTGACTCATTGGAAAAGACCCTGATGCTGGGAAAGATTGAGGGCAGGAGGAGAAGGGGACGATAGAGGATGAGATGGTTAGATGGTATCACCGACTCAATGGACAGGTTTGGGTGAACTCCAACAGTTGGTGATGGACAGGGAGGCCTAGTGTGCTGCGGTTCATGGGGTCGCAAAGAGTCGGACACGACTGAGCCACTGAACTAAACTGAACTGAAGAATTTTTCCACAGTTTAAAGCGCTTCAGCGCAATGTAAACTCACAATCAAGGTCAGTTCCGCTCAGGGACGGACCCTCTAGCGCCGGGAGCAGTTCCGCCGTTTGTTTCACGGCCGCTGCCGCTAGGCAGCCCTCAGGGTTTCAATTCGGAAATAGTGCTGAGCGCCCAGCGAGGGGGGACAAAGCAGGATCCGGCTAGGCACTCTCTCAATCCGGAAAAGCCAGGGTCCGGTTCGGGAGGGGAAAGCGCGAGGTTTCTTCGGAGCACCGCCCGCTCCGCCCCCTCGGCCAGGCGTGAAGCCCTGGCGGCAGAGTCTTGGCCGCGCTCCTTGGCACCAGCTCCTCCGCCCCACCTCCGCCTGCGATGGCTCCTGGCGCCGCCGGTGCCGCGCGGCTTGCGCTCCTGGCCCTGCTCAGGACTCTGCTGCCCCGTGAGTTAGGGGCGGGGGCTGCCGTCGAGTCAGCTTTGGAGACACGGGGTGCGTCCTGAAGCCGTGGGAGGACCAGCCCGCGACCGCCTGGGAATAAGGCGATTCGTACTTAGGTCGCTGTTTCTGGGAAGTTGGGGTTAGAGGCACCGATTGAAAGTCAACAGCCGTGGGTTCCCATCCAGACCCTTCATGGCTGTGTGCTCTCGGACTGAGGGTTGCCTCTCCCGAGGATCTACAGGTTTTCCGCTGTAAAGTGAAGTTAACAGCGGCCACCTCTCAGCGGTTGTGTCCTGGCCCAGGAGGTGGTCTGACTGTGAGGAGGGCCACCCCAAGCTTAGGTAGACTGGGGTCCCCACCCCACCACCCCACCATGCACATTCTGTTCCTCACCCGGTGCCCCCCGGGGAAGGCCTGGACTCTGCTCAGGAGGATTCCAGGGCTGACTTGCCCAGGGAGCAGAGGTTGAGAGTGGGATGCCCCAGCAGCCCTTCCCCACCTTCAGTCAGGAGGAAGGGGAGAAGGGGCACAGCTGGTCTCAGATGGTTGTCACTGCCAGAAAGTAAGAGACTGAAAAATCCACATCAGCTCAGCAAAGAGTTCTAACTGGGATTCCAATCTGAATTCTACCCCTTTCTAGCTGAGTAACCTCCCCTTTTGCAGGGGCTCTTGTCCATGGAATTGCCAGGCAAGCATAATGGAGCGGGTTGCCATTGCCTATTCCAGGGGATCTTCCTGACCCACGTCTCCTGCTTTGGAAGGTGGATTCTTTACCGTCTGAACCACCAGGGAAGCCCCAGCCTCCCTTCAGTTCTCACCATTTCCCTCTGGGAAGGCTCCCGGAATCACCCTTGGAGAACTCACCGAGCTGCTGTTTCCACACACCTCCATCCTAGATGGCGTAGACCCAGAGCTGGAGGCGGAGATCATTTTGAGGGGGCTCTGGGGGGATGCATGGCAGTGTTAGGATGGGTGGGCTCACACAGATAGTTTTCCAGTTTGAAAGCACCATGGTCTGAGGGAGCTTATCAGAACAGACCCCCTCCTTTCCTGCAGCCACTGGCTACCTGCCCTGTGCTAGCAGGTGGTGTGGTGACTGTATTTGCCCACTTCACAGATAGGGAAAAGTGAAGGCCAGAGAGGAAAAACCACTTGTCCAAGGGAGTGGGGACCAGCCTGATTGGAGCTTCTTCATACTTGACCTCTTGGGAGGGAAACGGACACTGACTCCACGCACCTCTTTCGCTAACATCCTCCATGGCCACTCAAGGTCCTCAGAATGAAGACCACATCCCTGGCATGGCTGAATACTGCTTAGGTGACCCTCCTGACTTCATTTTCCCCCAACCTATCCCCTTACTCTGCTCCAGCCGCCCTGCCTCAGGACCTCTGCACTTGCTGTTCCTTTTCCTGGAGGTCGTTTCCCTTTTCCCTGGAATGGCCCACCCCTGCCCTGCATCCTGATCTCTGCTCACACATTCCCCGGTCACCAAGGCACTGTCTGTTCTCTCATCCTGTTTCAACTTTCCCAAAGCCCTTGTCAGCATCAGCTGTTAATTATGTTGTTTACTCATGAATTTTTCTGGCTCCTACACTGAAGGCAGAGTTTGGTCTTGTTCAATGCTGTGTCCCCAGCACAGGCTGGAGGCAGTAATATTGGTGAGCCCCACTTGTCAGGCCTGACCCCTCCCCCCGCTTTTGATTCTGGGGCCTCGAGGTGCCAGAACATCAATACATCCTTCAAAAGCCATCATACCCCAGGAGCCTCTCTGAGGGTGAACTGCAGTATCTCCTGTGACCAAAAGGCAATTTTGAGCCTAGAGACTGAATCAACCAAGAAGGTAGTGGGCCGCAGGAACAACCGGAAGGTTTTTGAACTGAGTGATGTGCAAGAAGATGACACATGCATCTCAGTGTGTCACAGTGAAGTGACGATGGCTTCGATGGACTTCACCGTACACTGTGAGTGGCTGGGTCCAGGGCAGACTGGGTGCGGAGGTGGACCGGGGAGTCCCAGCAGGTTGGAAAGCCTTCGTAACTTGGTGAGTGGAGGCAGGGTCTCACTGACGGGCAGGAGGCTCCTCTTTGGAAAGTCTGATGTCATCTAGATGCCCTCCTTGAACTTCCTTGGGGTGCCCATCAAACATGGACAGGGATTCAGAATGTTCCAGAATGCTGTCTCTCTAGGCCTCTTTAATAAGGTGAGATGGTCCTAGATCTGACTCTAAAAAAAAAAAAAACACTGTGGTGTGTTTCCTGGTAGTGTAGAGGCACTGATGTGGCCTGGATTCAGTACCCGGTCAGGGAACTGAGTCCCTACAAGCCTTGAGACCAAGAAATAGATAAATAAGTAAAAGATGTGAATTTAAATTATCCCTGAGATTTTTTTTTTCAAACATTGTCAACAATCCAAAAAACTGGTAACAACTGGTCTGGCAAGAGTGTGGGGAAGCAGACAGTCTGTGGACATTGCTGACAGAGTGGGGGTCCCAAGAGTCACAACTTCTGGTGGGGAAACAGACATCAGTCCCCAAAATGTCACATGTGTGGGTCCTTTGACATAGAATACCCACTTTTAGAAATTGGGCCTATAGGTGTTCCCACTCACAAGGGAACTGAAGCAGGTAGGGGGTTATTCACTGTGGCTTGATCTGGAAGGGAAATAGCTTGCAAGTCACTCAAATGTAGGGAACTGGGGAGACTTCCCTGGTGGTCCAGTGCTTAAGACTTCACCTTCCAGTGCAGGGGGTGTGGGTTTGGTGTCTGGTCCGGAACTGGGATCCCACATGCCACACAGCCAAAAACCCAAAACATAAAACAGAGACAATATTGTAACATATTCAATAAAGAGCTTAAAAATGGTCCAAATTTAAAAAACTTTTAAAAAACATAGGGGGTTGAGGAGAGAAACAATGGTTCAGTCATCCCATGGAATAGTATGCAACTGTGTAAAAGAATGAGACAGAAAATTTGAGGTATTGTCAAGTTCAAAAGAGTAAGTTCTGCCCAGAATGACTGTCAAGGTACCACAGTGTTAGGGAGACATGCGGGGAGGGATAGAGAGGTTGTGTTTCTGCATTAAAGAGCTCTGGACAAAAATACAGCAAAAGCAGCTGGCTATGACAAGAGAAACCGGGGTGGGAGGGGGGCTCCAGGAGAGGGCAGGGGATGCATTTTCTCCATGTGCCTTTTATTTCCTTTGGATGTTTGAAGTGTGACAGTGAGTTAGCATGACACAAGCAATAAACAGATACACGAAATTCAAACTAAGAGAAAATAAAAAAGGAAGAAAGAGGGATTTCCCTCGTGATCTAGTGGTTATGAACCTGCCTTGCAGTGGAAGGAACCCAAGTTCAGTCCCTAATGGGGGAACCAAGATATGCCTGTGAGCAACTAAGTCCATGTGCTGAAGTGATCCTCATGTGGGGGAGGGAGGGGGAACATATGGCTTCCTGATTGATTTTCACTTGACCCCCTTGGAAAGGTCTAATGATGCAATGAGGCCTGAGGGACATTCACCTCCACAGTGCCTGAGTAAAAGCAGCTTTGGGGCAAACAGTGGCTTTGTTTCTGATTTCGGGAATGTTTGAACAGCTGCTGGCCAAGTGAGCAAAGTCCCCAGACAATCTCAGTGGCCTCTGGAAACCCCCTGGAAACCTCCTCGTAGGACCCTCTGCATCTCAGCCTGAGATTGAAAGCACCACCCTCCAGGTTTGAGTCCCGGTTCTGGTAAATTTCTCCCTCTTTGGGTGCCAGACTTTGCCTTAGTTTTCATCTCTGTGAAATGGATCACACGGTTGCACCCAGTAGCAAAAGATCGCCTAGGAGAGATTGTAGCTTGGTCCTGCCCCACTGCCAGTATTTAGATGAAGAAGCATCTCTGGGTGGCTGAAATTTCTCTAGAAAGAGTTGTAATTTTTGCAGCAGAGGCCCCTAACTGGATTTGAAGCACACACAGGAGTTGGTAAAGACAAGCATGCTAGATAGAGGAAACAGGGTTCCCCTGGTGGTTCAGTGGTAAAGAATCTGCCTGTCAGTGCAGGAGACACAAATTCAATCCCGGATTCGAGAAGATCCCACATGGCGCAAAGCAACTAAGCCTGTGGGCCGCAACACTGAAGCCTGCCAGCCTTAGAGCCCAGAATCCCCATCAGAGAATCCCCATCAGACAAGCCTGCGCACCACAACTAGAGAGTACCCCCATCACCTCAATAATAGAAAAGCTCACACGGCAGGAAGACTCAGCAGAGCCAAAAATAAAAGAATAATTCTTTTTTTAAGGGTAGACAGAAGGAACAGCCTGGCCAAAAGTTTGGAGTGGGGAAACAAACTGACATATGATTGGGGAGGTTAGAGGGACTGAATATCAATGGACTGGTGTCATTGGGGCTGAGTTCGGCAGGACTTGGAATGCCAGACTGAGAAACTGAGACCTTCTCCTTCCGGTGATAGGGAGCCATGGAGAGTGTGTGAGCAGGCAGACATCTAGAGCAGCGGGCTGACCTTACAGGAAGCCAGGGAGCAGCTAGCTGTGGACCCAATCCAAGTCAAACATGTCGTGGGCAGTGGTGTGTACAAGAAGGGAATAGCAGGGACTTCCCTGGTGGCCCAGTGGCTAAGACTCTGTACTCCCAGGGGACCAGGTTCCATCCCTGATCAGGGAACTAGACCCCACATGCTACAATTAAAGATCCTGTGTGTGGAATGAAGACCCGGCACAGCCATATAAATAAATTAAAAAAAAAATTTTTTTTAAAGAATGTAGGTCTCACCTTGGAGAAGGAAATGGCAACCCACTCCAGAATTCTTGCCTGGAAAATCCCATGGACAGAGGAGCCTGGGGGGCTACAGTCCATGGGGTCGTAAAGAATCAGATACGACTAAGCACACACACATTCCTCACCTTAAAAAGTAACCTCATTCCAGTTTACAGTCATCCTCTTAACTTCTGAAGTGGATTAATAATAGTCAAAAAAAAACCATCATGAGTCCTACCTGGTGGTACAGCAGTTAAGAATCTGCCTTCCAACGCAGAAGTTTCCGTCCCTGGCTGGGAAACTATGATCCCACATGCCAAAGGGCAGCTAAGTCCAAGCACCACATCTACTGATGCTGAGCACTCTGGATCCCGCCCACCATAACTAGAGAGAAGCACGGTTTGCTGCAGGGAAGAGCCTTCTTGCTTCAAGGAAACATCTGGCACGCTGCAATGAGATCCTGCACACATAAGGTAATGAATATTTAAAAAGTAAATTAATAATAATAACAAGAGCCTTACTCTCTTTAGACCCAGTTTATAGCTTAGAAAACTCAGGCTTCCTTTCCCTAACCCTGAGGGCAGGGATTATTCAGGTGGCAAAGTCACGCCCCCACTGGCCAAAGCAAGGAAGCAGAGAAGCTAGGAATCAACTCCAGCCTCCTGACATTTTAAGATCACTGATCTTTTTTTTTTTTTTTTTTGATGCTGGCAACCTGGGGAGAATGTGAACTCAGGTCCGAAAACCAACTCGAAGCAACGCTGCTGTTTAAGTGACACTTCAGGGCCTCTGGGCTTCCCTGGTGGCTCAGAGGTTAAGGGTTCGATCCCTGGGTCAGGAAGATCCCCTGGAGAAGGAAATAGCAACCCACTCTAGTATTCTTGCCTGGAGAATCCCATGGACAGAGGAGCCTGGTGGGCTACAGTCCACGGGGTCGCAAAGAGTCGGACACGACTGAGCGACTTCACTTCAGGGCCTCTTGAGAAGGGACTAGAAGTGGGAGGCCTCAAGACCCCTCCCAGGGGAGTCTGGGGAGTGTCTCAGTGCTAAGCCACAGTTCACTGGGGCTCTGTGGGCAATTTCCACTGGCAGAAAGATCCAGGCTGGGAATTCTATTACCTCATGCAGAATGGAGACCCCGGCCTGTGGATACGCCACCCACAGATGGTGCCTTCAGGGGACACTCAGGGCTTTGTTTTGAGTGTCTGTTCTGATATGTTTGACATTTCAGGGGATCACACAGTTCATTCAGGAACCCTTAAAAGGAAACTCCTGAAAAGCCTCGAATCAGTGTGGGTGGCTCTATTTCATTCTTTCTACAAATACAGAACACCTCCTGGGTGCCAACCGTACAACTGGGGACAAAACAGACAAACATCCCTGCCCTCCTGGGCTGACATTCCGTGGCAGGAAGAGTAGAGAAACCAGTGAACTCAGTCGATGATCTTGTATGTCAGAGGTGAGAGTTGCTGTGGAGAAAAATAAGGCCACAAAGAGAAGGAAGAATTTCTCTTTTTATTTTACAGCAAAGTCTAGAGACTGGGCAGTTTAAGTGTAATGTATTGCTGAGACTCCTGGTAATAGACTTTGAAGTTCCTTTCCATTTGTCAGTCTCAGAGGCTGCTGTGAATAAAGACTTGTTTTGCCTCCTTCACAACCACGTGGGGACGTCTCACCAGGTTATCCTGAAAGTTCTTAACATTCCGATCTGGCTTAGGTGGTTTGGGGAGTGTTCTGGGGAGAAAATGGTGAGGTTCCTGGAGCAGGTGTGTGCAGGTCCCCAACACACCCGCTGTGGGCAGGCAGCCAGGCTGTCCTGTTCACACAACACCTCTTTCCCCTGCAGGGTTCCCGGAGCGCGTGGAGCTGGCCCCCCTGCCCCTCTGGCAGCCTGTGGGTGAAGAACTCAACCTGAGCTGCCAGGTGTCTGGCGGGGCTCCCCGGCACCACCTCTCCATGGTGCTGCTCCAAAGGGAGGAGGAGCTGGACCGGCAGCCTGTGGGAAAGGAGGAGCCCGCCGAGGTCACGTTCTTGGTGCAGCCGAGAAGAGGACCATGGCACCAGTTTCTCTTGCCGCTGGGAACTGGACCTGCGGTCCCAAGGGCTGGAACTCTTCCAGCACACCTCGGCCCCCAGGAAGCTCCAGACCTATGGTGAGGCACTGGGGAGCCGGCAGAGAAGACGGACTGAGGGGGGTTTCTTGCTTGGGATGCGGGGTCCCTGAGAAGGAGAGGCCCCTGGCCATGGGGCTGCTGAGAAAGTGGTGACCTTGATTGCAAAGGCTTCTGGGAAGACCATCTTCTTGGCCACTGGGGTGGAATGTTCTGGGCTGGGTGCCTGCACTTCAGGATGATCTGAGAAGGCTGTGACCCAGGGCAAGTGGTATGTGTGTCCTGAGACAAGAGTGACCCAGCCAGTTTCCCTGGAAGAGGGCGTTCCAGGCGGGGGGATGGAAATGGCCCGGGAGAGGGCTTCAGGATGTCTGTCTGACCCCTGTTTCCACCGGCTCTGTCTCACCAGTCCTGCCATCGACCGACCCGCACCTTGAGGCTCCCCCTGGTTGTGGAAGTAGGCTCACAGTGGCCGGTGAATTGCACGCTGGATGGACTGTTCCCAGCCTGGGACGCTGAGGTCTATGTGCAGCTGGGGGACAAGAGGCTGGAAACCATCATCACGTACCATGATTACTCCATCTTGGCTGAGGCCTGGATCGAGGGAAACGAGGAGAAAGAGGGCACCCATTCCTTGAAGTGTTCAGTGAGTCTGGGGAATGAGATCCGAAAGACGCGAGAGAGCGTGATCATCAACAGTAAGTAGAAACCCAAAAGAGCCTTACAAGGAGGGTCGGGATAACGCTAGCGCGGGGTTAAATAGCACCCCACTCCAGTACTCTTGCCTGGAAAATCCCATTGGTGGAGGAGCCTGGTAGGCTGCAGTCCATGGGTCGCACAGGGTCGGACACGACTGAGCGACTTCCCTTTCACTTTTCACTTTCATGCATTGGAGAGGGAAATGGCAACCCACTCCGGTGTTCTTGCCTGGAGAATCCCAGGGACGGGGGAGCCTGGTGGGCTGCCGTCTATGGGGTCGCACAGAGTCCCCCAACTAGACCAGTGGGTTTGCCTGGCAAACTGGACGTGGCAGGAAGGCTCGGAGCAGACCCTGAAGTGTGCGGCCAGGGGGAACCCAATCCCCAAGCTGAACTGTAGCCGGAAAGGGGATGAGGCTTCGCTGCCCATCCGGGACCTGAGGCCCATCAAGCCGGAGGTGGCGGGCACCTACCTGTGTCGGGCCTCCAGCGCTCGCGGTGAAGTCAGCCGTGAAGTGGTGGTGAACATGCTCTGTGAGTGCTGGAGTTTGGGGCCAGGAAGGGACCCAGAGCTTCTACTGCAGGGACAAGGAGTTCAATCCCTGGTTGGAGTGCTGAGATCTGACATGCTGTGTGGTCAGGCAAAAAAAATTTTTTTTTAAGCCAGGCTGCTTGCCCTGCAGTTTCCCATAGTTTGATATTGGCTGATGGCATCCCCTTATGTCACTTAACGTGTTCCTTTGTCACGAGTCAAATTCAAGAAATGAAAGCCATTAATTCGTTCTAGGTCGTGCTGGAGACACTCACCAGGAGGACAGGATTCTGCATTTCTCTTTCCGTTTCTGAGGACTACAACTGATCAAGAGGTTCACATGCCATCCACCTGATCCTACCTTTGTAAACTCTCTGACTGTTCCCTAAAGATTTGATCCTCCAGGGACAGTTGCTTGGACCTGTCATTTCATTAGCCATCTTCAAAGGGTTTCTAATCCATCTCTCCATCCTCACACCGTCTACATCTTTCTCATGTATCTACGAAGCAAACGTACTTCCTCAAATTCAGACATCCGACATTTACTGCCTTTCCCTAAGCGTCCTGTCCGAGAATAGTTAAATCTGTCATGAAAGGCAAATGGAGATGGGTAGGTGTGACTCATTGTCAGCAGCATTTGCGATGTTAGTTTTAAGAGTGCATATTCTAAAGTGAAAAGCATGGAGAAGGAAATGGCACCCCACTCCAGTACTCTTGCCTGGAAAATCCCATGGGTGGAGGAGCCTGGTAGGCTACAGTCCGTGGGGTCGAAAAGAGTCAGACACAACAGCGACTTCACACTCACTCACTGTACTTCTAAGGTACTATACTGCAAGATTAAAAATGTTTATTTTTGTCTTTGAAAAATAAATAAATAAATAAAGTGAAAAGCAAAAACAGACAGATTTGAATCTCAACTCCAACACTTGACACTCCAAGTAGACTCACAAATCGCCTGACAAGTCTCCGCTGGTTTCATCGTCTGTAGAATGGTATGTTCGTAATCCCAACCTCGAATGCCAAATGGCCCTGCCACTTTGGAAAACAGTTTAGCAGTTTCTCAGAAAGACAAACCTAAATTTACAATGCGGCCTAGAAATTTGACTCCAGGTATCTACCCGAGAGAAATGAACAGGTATGTCCACACAGAGACTAGTCCGTGCATATGTACAGCAGCATATACTTTAGGACTATTTTTCATAATAGTCCTAAAGTGAAAACAACTCAGATGTCCATCAGCTGATGAATGGATCAACACAATCTGGTTCATCCATACGATGGAGTATGACTCAGCAAGAAAAAGGAGCAAAACGCTGACACATACTCACATGCTGGAACTCAATTATGCTTCGTGAAAGAAGTCAGACACAAAATAATGTAAGTTGCATGACCCATTCTATAAAAGGTCCATAAGAGACAGATCTATAAAGACAGAAATTAGATTGGTGACTGCCTAGGGTTGAAGGGCAGGAATGAGGATTAATTGGAACCAGGCATGAGGGTTCTTGGAGTGATGTTAAGTGTTTCAAAAGTGGGTAGTGATGACAATCGCCTACTTGGAAAGTTTACTAAGGAAATATTGATTTCTGTTCTTAAAATGGGTAAAAATTTTGTGGCCTCTAAATTTTGCTTCAGTAAGCCTATTTAGAAGAGAATTCAGACCTCTAAGTCCATATTGAACACTCTATTTTGTTTCTATCCTTGGAGATCTTACATGGTAGTACGAGAGACAAGCCATAAGAGCACGTAGATGGTACCATGTTAGGAAGTAATTTCCATTCTTGAAAACAGGGTGGAGGTTCTTGATGGGATTAAATGTAAAACTACCATATGATCCAGCAATCCCACTTCTGGGTATATATCCAAAGGAAATGAAATCACTCTCTTGAAGAAATATCTGCACCCCCATGTTCTTTGCAGCTTATTCATAGTAGCCAAGATATGGAAAAAAACCTCAGCATTTGTCAATGGATGGTTGAATAAAGCAGAAGTGCTACAGGGCCTTCCCTGGTAGTTCCGTGGTTGGGAGTCTGTGCTTCCACTGCAAGGGGCATGGGTTTGATCCCTGGTCGGGGAAGTAAGATGCCACGTGCCACTCAGTGCGGCCAAAAAGAAGAAAGGGATCATCAGACACATATACACAGGAAATATTATTCAGCCATCAAGAAGGAAATTCTGCCATTTGCCACAACATGGATGAGCCCGGAGGAAAAATCAAACGCACAGAAGCAGAGAGTAGAAGGGTGGTTGCCTGGGGCTGGGGGCAAATTTGATTGAGGGATTTAAGCTTTCAGTTGTTAGATGAGTAAGTTTTGAGGATTCAATGTACAGCATGGTGATTATAGCTAACAATACCGCATTGTGTAGTTGGACGGCAGTATTCTCACTATACGTACAAAAAATGCTAGCTAAGGGCATCCCTGGTGGTCCAGTGGCTGAAAGTCTGCGCTTCCATTGCAGGGGGTGCAGGTTCAGTTGCTGGTTGAAGAACTAAGATCCCTCAGGCTGTGTGGTATGGCCAAAAAAATGAAAAAGCGAACCAAGTGAGATGATGAATACATTAGCTTGATGGTGATAGTCATTTTACAGTGGGTATGTATATATCAAATCATCATGTTGTACACCTTAAATATATGCGATTTTTATTTGTTGATTACATCTTAATAGAGCCGGGGGAAATGCTTTTTAAACTTTTAAGTGGAGAGGCTGTGAAATACAGCTCCCTGGGCCCTGCCAGGACCTGCAGAATTTGCCTTCAGGGCCCAGGACTCTGCGTTTTCACCCTGGACCCCTCCTGATGTGCCCCATCCATGACTTAACTGTTTTCAAAAGGCTGACTGGGGGCTGCTTTTAGGCTCTAGGATATTGCCCAGAGGAAATATGGCCAGGACAAGACTTGCTTTGTCACTTTCTTGGGGCTAAATCGGTCCTTCTCTTGCCAGGTGATTCCACAGCCCCAGGGGACTTCTGGCAATGTCTGAGACATTTTTGTTTTTCCCCCTGGGGTGCGAGTGCTGCTGGCATCTAGTATCTAGATAGAGGTCAAGGATGTCCCTAATCCCCCAAGTTATTGTTTTTCTTTAATAGTCACAACACAGAGTACAAAATAATGTGGTAGTTTCTTTACAGTCAGCCAAAACTGCTATCTGGTGTGTGGGCCCGGCCATGTGAACACAGTGACCCATTGACTGAACAGCTCCTCCCTGAAAACATCTCTGGGATGCCTCTCAGGACTGGCTTACAGAGCTCACAACACACTCTTCAAAAGTCCTCCATGGACATAAATTGTGATCCTTAAAGCATCATATTTGACCGAGAGAAAAAGAAAAATCTGACAGTCCAGTGGTTTGAATTCCATGTTTCCAGTGCTGAGGGTGCAGGTTTGATCCCTGGTTGGAGAACTAAGATCTCACATACCTGCTTGCATAGCTGAGTCACTTTGCTGTGTGTCTGAAATTGACACATCACTGTAAATCGACTATATTTCCATTAGAAATAACAATACATTTTTTAATTAAAAAAAAGGAAAAAAGCAATTTGGAACAAGTAGTAGGAAAGGATACAGAGGCTGAGTGGGAAATGCTGAGCTAAACCCAAATCATTACCAGCCTCTCTCTCTGCCTCTCCTCAGTCCCACAGGGAACCAAGGCCCCAAGAAAGACAATTCTATTGCTCTGACAGCTCCCAGCCTAGTCATAGAGATGCTTAATAGGGTTCAGCACGGCTGAAAACAGGGAACAGGGTGAAGAAAGAGGTCAGAAGTTACTGCTCCACACTGAGATTCCTTGGCCAGATCAAGGATGAAAAAGGCATCAGAAAAAGTGATCCCTGACTTTCCTGGTGGTCCAGTGGTTAAGAATCTGCCTGCCAATGCAGGGGACACGGGTTCAATCCCTAATCCAGGACGGTTCCACATGTGGCTGAGAAACAGCCCTCGCACCACAACTACGGAGCCTGCACTGTAGAGCCCGAGCTCCACAGCGAGCGAAGCCACCACACGGAAGGAAGCCTGTGAGCCACGGCTAGAGAAAACCCACGAACAGGAATGAAGACCCAAGCAGTCAAAAATAAATAAATAAACAATTTAAAAAAGGATTCAGTGTCAGGATGTGCTAATGATCAGGGCATAATGTGTGAATTCATTTCCTAGGCTGCCTTAGCAAAGTAGCACAGACAAGGGCTTCAACAATAGAACTAGGATTTCCCTCCTAGTCCAATGGTTAAGACCGATTGCTTCTCCTGCAGGGGGCATGGGTTGGATCCCTGGTGGGGTAAGTTCCACCTGCCACACGATAAAGCCAGAAAGAAGAAGAAGAAGAAAAAACTAATAAAATAAATGTAGTAACCTGATTTTCAAAAAACAAACAAATAATAGAACTGTACCATCTTAAGAGTTCTGGAAGTCAGAAGTCCACGATCAAGATGTCAGCAGGAGGCTTCCCTGATGGTCCAGTGGTTAAAAATCTGCCTGCCAATGCAGCGGACACAGTTCGATCCCTCAGGGGACACAGATTCAATCCCTCCTGTGGGAAGTTTCCACATGCCATGGAGGGGCTAGGCCTGTCTGCCCCAGTCAAACCTGCCCACCTAGATCCTGTGCTCTGCAACAAGAGAAGCCACCGCAAAGAGAAGCCCATGCACCGCAACTAGAGAGTAGCTGTTGATCACTGAAACTAGAGAAAGCCTCCACAAAGCAAGGAAGACCCGGCTTAGTAAATAAACAAACATTATTAAGAAAAAAAAGATGTCATCAGGGTTGGAGTGTCCCTGGTGTCCAGTGGTTAGGACTCTGTGCTTCCATTTGCTGGAGACATGGGTTCAAGGCCTGGACAAGGAACTAAGATCCTTGCATGCCTGGTAGCCCAGCCAAGAAAAAAATATGTATCAACAGGGCTGATGCCTGTTGAGGCTGTGAGGCAGGCTCTGTCGATTCCCTGTCCTCTATCTTCAGGTGGTTTGTTGGTGTCCTTTGCACTTCTTTGCATATCCAATGGGCTTCACTGGTGGCTCAGACAGTAAAGAATCCACCTGCAATGCAGGAGACCTGGGTTCCATCCTTGGATTGTGAAGATCCCCTGGAGAAGAGAATGGCTACCCACTCCAGTATCCTTGGCTGGAGAATTCCACGGACACAGGAGACTGGCAGGCTACAGTCCATGAGGTCGCAGAGTCAGACATGACCGAGCGACAAACACTCTGCACTTCTTTATTTGATTCATCACCATGATCTCTGTCCTCATCTTCAAATGGCGTAGTCCCTGTGTGTGTGTTCAAATTTCCCCTTTTATAAGAGACCAGTCATGTTCAGTTAGGGCCCATCCAAATGCTCTTTCCTGAACTTGAGGATCTGCAAAAACCCTGTTTCTAAATAAGATCAGAATCTGGGGGTCAGCACATTCCCCGCTCTGCCTGGGAAGAGGAGTAGTTGAACCTGTGACAGGATGGAGCAAGACTGGCCATGAGGACTGTGGAAGCAGGTACATGTGGCTTCACCACATGTCCTGTTCACTGTTGCCTATTTTGAAATTCTCTGCAATTAAAATATTTTTCTTTTAAAGAGAGAGAGAGATGGGTGAAGAGATTTCTTCAGGGTAGCTGTTGCTTCGTGCAAATCCCTATCACACTGGCACTTCCCTGGTGGTCCCGTGGTTGGGAGTCCATACTTTCACTGCTCCTTGGGATTCAATCCCTCCTCAAGGAACTAAGATCCCACATGCCCTGCAGTGAAGCCAAAAAAAAAAAAAACCCCAAACACACTATCATACACTTTTAGGACATAGGTTAACTCAGACCCAGAGAGAAAGAAGATTTCATAGCATTTGAAATATATCCTAAAGACAGAACACTCAAGACTGAGACTGACTTTGGCTTAAGAAAGCTCAAGTGAGGTAATGGGGCTGCGATCTGATATCCTGGAGATCCAGAGGGCAAGAGGAAGGGGGCTGTGATGTAGAGTGAAGGTGTCTGCTTATTGGTGGTTGGTGTGGAAGCCCACTGGGCTTCCCTGGTGGCTCAGATGGTCAAGAATCCGCCTGCAATGCAGAAGACCTGGGTTTGATCCCTGGGTCAGGAAGATCCCCTGGAGAAGGGAATGGATACCCACTCCAGTATTCTTG
>NW_024080469.1:20999-41505 GCF_014754425.2 Oryx dammah
GTTGGTGAGGGACGGGGAAGCCTGGTGTGCTGCAGTCCATGAGATCGCAGAGTTGGATACAACTGAGCGACTGAACTGAACTGAACTGAATGTATTTATTTATTTATCTATGGTTGCGCTGGGTCCTCGTTACTGCTTGGACATCTTTGTAGCTGGGGAGAGCCGGCTTCTCATTGCAGTGGCTCCTCTTGCTGTGGAGCACAGGCTCTAGGTGTGAAGGCTTCAGCAGCTACAGCACTCGGGCTCAGTAGTTGTGGTGCATGGGCTTAAATGCTCCGAGGCATGTGGGATCTTCCCGGACCAGGGAAAGAACCATTGTCCCCTACATTGACAGGCAGATTCTGATCCACTGTACCACCAGGCAAATCCTCGGAAAAGCTTGTTAAGAGGAGGCTGAGGCCACAAGAAAAGGTTGGCCCCATCAGGGATGAGAGGAAGGGCATTCCAGGTCAAGGGAACTGCAAGGTGGTCACACCAGAGCACAGGATGAGTTCCGAGCAGGCACAGTGCCCTGGAGTGGGGTTTGGGTACTTCTATCCTGGTGCACAGCCTCTGGTCTGCAGTGGGACCATTCCTCCCTTCCTGAGACTGCCTGACACCCTGGAGGAAGCCCTGCCCTTCCTGATGGCTGTGGAAAGGGGATGGGGGAGCATCTGCTTCCCTTTCTTTCAAGAAAGCACAAAGAGAGTGTAGACTGGGGGCACAAATTTTTCTGCCAAACTATCCCCCATTATCATCCCATGTCCCATCTCAGAAAATGGCCCTCCACCCTCTCAGGACATCAGAGCAGGACCATGCATCAAGGGCAATGTGCCCTGCTGCCAAAATGAATGCCAAGTTGAACCACATCTCTGGTCCTCACTGCCCACTCTAGGCACCATCACTGCCCCCAGTTTCCTGATTCCACCCAGTCCTCCACCCACCCCATCCCTGACTGTAGCTCCTGCTGTAATCTCCCAAGTCAGGGGTGTCTCCCCTCTGCTCAGAACCCTCCATGGATCCCACTTCACTCAGAGGAAAAGCCAAAGTTTTCCCCAGCCCTTGCTCTACACCATCCCCTCCATGCCCTCCTCTCCCCTAATTCCCTCCCTTCCTCATTGCACTCCAGCCACACCAGGCTTCTGGCTATTCTTTAAGGCAGTTCCTACCTCAGGGCCTTTGCACATCCAGTGAGCTCTGCCTGGTACATTCCTTCCCTGATATTGTTAAGACTCCCTCCTCACCTCCCTCCATTTCTTGATCAGTGTCACCTTCTCAGTCTTTCCCATGATACTCTATTTATTGCTTTAGGAATCCTGACATTTCCTATTCACTTCCCTGCTTTATTTTTCTCTTAGAACTAAGCACAAGCTACATCTCCATATATATATATATATATATTTTTTTTTTAATATTTATGTATTTCTTTAGCTGTGTCGAGTCTTAGTTGCCACTTGGGTGATTCTCCATCTTCTGCGTCCACTTGGGGAATCTTTAGTTGCGGCATGCAAACTCAGTTATGCCACATGGGATCTAGTTCCCTGACCGGGGATGGAACCTGGGCCCCAGCATTTGGACAGCAGAGTTTTAGCCAAAGGACCAACTTTACATATTGTATTTTTGTTTCTGTTGCTCCTGCTATTAATAAATGATCTCTGTGTGATAGCAAGAAATTTGGTCTATTCTGTTCATTACTGTGTCTCCAGCACCTGGAATGACACTTGGCTCACAGTAGACTCTTTTTTAAAAAAACTTAAAAAAAATTTTACTTGTTTATTTTTGGTTGTGCTGGATCTTCCCTGCTTCTTGCTGTTGTTCAGTCGCTCAGTCGTGTCCTACTTTTTGAGACTGCATGGACTGCGGCTCTCCAGGCTTTCCTGTCCTTCACCATTTCCCAGAACTTGCTCAAACTCATGTCCATTGAGATGGTGATGCCATCCAACCATCTCATCCTCTGTCGAATCTTTCTCCTTCTGCCTTCAATCTTTCCCAGCATCAGGGTATTTTCCAATGAGTTGGCTCTTTGCATCAGGTGCCAAACTTCAGCTTCAGCATCAGTCATTCCAATGAATATTCAGACTGATTTCCTTTAGGATTGACTGGTTTGATCTCCTTGGGGCCAAAGGGATTGTAAAGTCTCCTCCAGTACTACAATTCAAAGGCATCAATTCTCTGGCACTCAGCCTTTTCTATTGTCCAGCTCTCACATCCATACATGACTACTGGAAAAACCATAGCTTTGACTATACCAACCTTTTTAGGAAAAAATCCTGTCAGGATTCCTAAATGCTTTTTAGTAAGCTGTCTAGGTTTCTCGTGGCTTTTCTTTCAAGGAGCAAGCATCTTTAAATTTCATTGGTACAGTCACCGTCCACAGTGATTTTGGAGCCCAAGAAAATAAAGCCTGTCACTGTTTCCATCATTTCCCCATCTATTTGCCATGAACTGATGCGACCGGTGCCATGATCTTCATTTTTTGAATGTTGAATTTTAAGCCAGCTTTTTCACTCTCCTCTTTCTCTTTAGTTCCTCTTTGCTTTCTGCCATAAGGGTGGTGTAATCTGCATATCTGAGGTTATTGATATTTCTCCCTGCAATCTTGATTCCAGCTTGTGCTTCATCCAGCCAGGCATTTTGCATGATGTACTCTGCATATCAAAGTTAAATAAATCGGGTGACAATATACATCCTTGACATACTCCTTTCCTAGTTTGGTACCAGTCAGTTGTTTCACCTCTGGTTCTCACTGTTGCTTCTTGACCTGCATACAGGTTTTGCAGGAGGGAGGTAAGGTGGTCTGGAATTCCCATCTCTGACAGAATGTGGTCCACTGGAGAAAGGAATGGCAAACCACTTCAGTATTCTTGCCTTGAGAACCCCATGAACAGTATGAAAAGGCAAAAAGATAGGTCACTGAAAGATGAACTCCCCAGGTCGGTAGGTACCCAATATGCTACTGGAGATCAATGGAGAAATAACTCCAGAAAGAATGAAAGGATGGAGCCAAAGCAAAAACAACACCCATTTGTGGATGGGAGTGGTGATAGAAGCAAGGTCTGATGCTGTAAAGAGCAATATTGCATAGGAACCTGGAATGTCAGGTCCATGATTCAAGGCAAATTGGAAGTGGTCAAACAAGAGATGGCAAGAGTGAACGTCGACATTCTAGAAATCAGCGAACTAAAATGGACTGGAATGGGTGAATTTAACTCAGATGACCATTATATCTACTACTGCAGGCAGGAATCCCTTAGAAGAAATGGAGTAGCCATCATGGTCAACAAAAGAGTCCGAAATGCAGTACTTGGATGCAATCTCAAAAATGACAGAATGACCTCTGTTTGTTTCCAAGGCAAGCCATTCAATATCATGGTAATCCAAGTCTATGCCCTGACCAGTAACGCTGAAGAAGCTGAAGTTGAACAGTTCTATGAAGACCTACAAGACCTTCTAGAACTGACACCAAAAAAAAGATGTCCTTTTCATTATAGGGGACTGGAATGCAAAAGTAGGAAGTCAAGAAACACCTGGAGTAACAGGCAAATTTGGCCTTGGAATGCAGAATGAAGCAGGGCAAAGGCTAATAGAGTTCTGCCAAGAGAATGCACTGGTCATAGCAAACACCTTCTTCCAACAACACAAGAGAAGACTCTACACGTGGACATCACCAGTTGGTCGACACTGAAATCAGACTGATTATATTATTTGCAGCCAAAGATGGAGAAGCTCTATACAGTCAGCAAAAATAAGACCGGAAGCTGACTGTGACTCAGATCATGAACTCCTTATTGCCAAATTCAGACTGAAACTGAAGAAAGTGGAGAAAACCACTAAACCATTCAGGTATGACCTAAATCAAACCCTTATGACTATATAGTAGAAGTGAGAAATAGATTTAAGGGACTAGATCTGATAGAGTGCCTGATGAACTATGTACTGAGGTTTGTGACACTGTACAGGAGACAGGGATCCAGACCATCCCCAAGAAAAAGAAATGCAGGAAAGAAAAACGGCTGTCTGGGGAGGCCTTACAAATAGCTGTGAAAAGAAGGGAAGTGAAAAGCAAAGGAGAAAAGGAAAGACATACCCATTTGAATGCAGAGTTCCAAAGAATAGCAAGGAGAGATAAGAAAGCCTTCCTCAGCAATCAATGAAAAGAAATAGAGGAAAACAACAGAATGGGAAAGACTAGAGATCTCTTCAAGAAAATTAGAGCTACCAAGGGAACATTTCATGCAAAGATGGGCTCGATAAAGGACAGAAATGGTAGGGACCTAACAGAAGCAGAAGATATTAAGAAGAGGTGGCAAGAATACACAGCAGAACTGTACAAAAAAGATCTTCACGACCCAGATAATCACTATGGTGTGATCACTCACTTAGAGCCAGACATCCTGGAATGTGAAGTCAAGAGGGCCTTAGGAAGCATCACTATGAACAAAGCTAGTAGAGGTGACGGAATTCCAGTTGAGCTATTTCAAATCCTGAAAGATGATGCTGTGAAAGTGCTGCACTCAATATGTCAGCAAATTTGGAAAACTCAGCAGTGGTCATAGGACTGGGAAAAAGTCAGTTTTCATTCCAATCCCAAAGAAAGGCAATGCCAAAGAATGCTCAAACTACCGCACAGTTGCATTCATCTCACACGCTAGCAAAGTAATGCTCAAAATTCTCCAAGCCAGGCTTCAGCAATATGTGAACTTTGAACTTCCAGATGTTCAAGCTGGTTTTGGGAAGGGCAGAGGAACCAGAGATCAAATTGCCAACATCTGCTGGATCATGGAAAAAGCAAGAGAGTTCCAGAAAACATCTATTTCTGCTTTATTGACTGTGTGGATCACAATAAACTGTGGAAAATTCTGAAAGAGATGGGAATATCAGACCACCTGACCTGCCTCTTGAGAAACCTGTATGCAGGTCAGGAAGCAACAGTTAGAACTGGACATGGAACAACAGACTGGTTCCAAATAGGAGTATGTCAAGGCTGTATATTGTCACCCTGCTTATTTAACTTATATGTGGGTACATCATGAGAAATGCTGGGCTGGATGAAACACAAGCTGGAATCAAGATTGCTGGGAGAAATATCAATAAGCTCAGATATGCAGATGACACCATTCTTATGGCAGAAAGTGAAGAAGAACTAAAGAGCTTCTTGATGAAAGTGAAAGAGGAGAGTGAAAAAGTTGGCTTAAAGCTCAACATTCAGAAAACTAAGATCGTGGCATCTGGTCCCATCACTTCATGGCAAATAGATGGGAAACGGTGGTTGACTTTATTTTTCTGAGCCCCAAAATCACTGCAGATGGTGATTGCAGCCATGAAAATAAAAGATGCTTACTCCTTGGAAGGAAAGTTATGACCAACGTAGATAGCATATTAAAAAGCAGAGACATTACTTTGTCAACAAAGGTCCATCTAGTCAAGGCTATGGTTTTTCCAGTAGTCATGTTCTGGATGTGAGAGTTGGACTATAAAGAAAGCTGAGCACTGAAGAATTGATGCTTTTGAACTGTGGTATTGGAAAAGACTCTTGAGAGTCCCTTGGACTGCAAGGAGATCCAACCAGTCCATCCTAAAGGAGATCAGTCCTGGGTGTTCATTGGTAGGACTGATGTTGAAGCTGAAACGCCAATACTTTGGCCACCTGATGCGAAGAGCTGACTCATTGGAAAAGACCCTGATGCTGGGAAAGATTGAGGGCAGGAGGAGAAGGGGACGATAGAGGATGAGATGGTTAGATGGTATCACCGACTCAATGGACAGGTTTGGGTGAACTCCAACAGTTGGTGATGGACAGGGAGGCCTAGTGTGCTGCGGTTCATGGGGTCGCAAAGAGTCGGACACGACTGAGCCACTGAACTAAACTGAACTGAAGAATTTTTCCACAGTTTAAAGCGCTTCAGCGCAATGTAAACTCACAATCAAGGTCAGTTCCGCTCAGGGACGGACCCTCTAGCGCCGGGAGCAGTTCCGCCGTTTGTTTCACGGCCGCTGCCGCTAGGCAGCCCTCAGGGTTTCAATTCGGAAATAGTGCTGAGCGCCCAGCGAGGGGGGACAAAGCAGGATCCGGCTAGGCACTCTCTCAATCCGGAAAAGCCAGGGTCCGGTTCGGGAGGGGAAAGCGCGAGGTTTCTTCGGAGCACCGCCCGCTCCGCCCCCTCGGCCAGGCGTGAAGCCCTGGCGGCAGAGTCTTGGCCGCGCTCCTTGGCACCAGCTCCTCCGCCCCACCTCCGCCTGCGGTGGCTCCTGGCGCCGCCGGTGCCGCGCGGCTTGCGCTCCTGGCCCTGCTCAGGACTCTGCTGCCCCGTGAGTTAGGGGCGGGGGCTGCCGTCGAGTCAGCTTTGGAGACACGGGGTGCGTCCTGAAGCCGTGGGAGGACCAGCCCGCGACCGCCTGGGAATAAGGCGATTCGTACTTAGGTCGCTGTTTCTGGGAAGTTGGGGTTAGAGGCACCGATTGAAAGTCAACAGCCGTGGGTTCCCATCCAGACCCTTCATGGCTGTGTGCTCTCGGACTGAGGGTTGCCTCTCCCGAGGATCTACAGGTTTTCCGCTGTAAAGTGAAGTTAACAGCGGCCACCTCTCAGCGGTTGTGTCCTGGCCCAGGAGGTGGTCTGACTGTGAGGAGGGCCACCCCAAGCTTAGGTAGACTGGGGTCCCCACCCCACCACCCCACCATGCACATTCTGTTCCTCACCCGGTGCCCCCCGGGGAAGGCCTGGACTCTGCTCAGGAGGATTCCAGGGCTGACTTGCCCAGGGAGCAGAGGTTGAGAGTGGGATGCCCCAGCAGCCCTTCCCCACCTTCAGTCAGGAGGAAGGGGAGAAGGGGCACAGCTGGTCTCAGATGGTTGTCACTGCCAGAAAGTAAGAGACTGAAAAATCCACATCAGCTCAGCAAAGAGTTCTAACTGGGATTCCAATCTGAATTCTACCCCTTTCTAGCTGAGTAACCTCCCCTTTTGCAGGGGCTCTTGTCCATGGAATTGCCAGGCAAGCATAATGGAGCGGGTTGCCATTGCCTATTCCAGGGGATCTTCCTGACCCACGTCTCCTGCTTTGGAAGGTGGATTCTTTACCGTCTGAACCACCAGGGAAGCCCCAGCCTCCCTTCAGTTCTCACCATTTCCCTCTGGGAAGGCTCCCGGAATCACCCTTGGAGAACTCACCGAGCTGCTGTTTCCACACACCTCCATCCTAGATGGCGTAGACCCAGAGCTGGAGGCGGAGATCATTTTGAGGGGGCTCTGGGGGGATGCATGGCAGTGTTAGGATGGGTGGGCTCACACAGATAGTTTTCCAGTTTGAAAGCACCATGGTCTGAGGGAGCTTATCAGAACAGACCCCCTCCTTTCCTGCAGCCACTGGCTACCTGCCCTGTGCTAGCAGGTGGTGTGGTGACTGTATTTGCCCACTTCACAGATAGGGAAAAGTGAAGGCCAGAGAGGAAAAACCACTTGTCCAAGGGAGTGGGGACCAGCCTGATTGGAGCTTCTTCATACTTGACCTCTTGGGAGGGAAACGGACACTGACTCCACGCACCTCTTTCGCTAACATCCTCCATGGCCACTCAAGGTCCTCAGAATGAAGACCACATCCCTGGCATGGCTGAATACTGCTTAGGTGACCCTCCTGACTTCATTTTCCCCCAACCTATCCCCTTACTCTGCTCCAGCCGCCCTGCCTCAGGACCTCTGCACTTGCTGTTCCTTTTCCTGGAGGTCGTTTCCCTTTTCCCTGGAATGGCCCACCCCTGCCCTGCATCCTGATCTCTGCTCACACATTCCCCGGTCACCAAGGCACTGTCTGTTCTCTCATCCTGTTTCAACTTTCCCAAAGCCCTTGTCAGCATCAGCTGTTAATTATGTTGTTTACTCATGAATTTTTCTGGCTCCTACACTGAAGGCAGAGTTTGGTCTTGTTCAACGCTGTGTCCCCAGCACAGGCTGGAGGCAGTAATATTGGTGAGCCCCACTTGTCAGGCCTGACCCCTCCCCCCGCTTTTGATTCTGGGGCCTCGAGGTGCCAGAACATCAATACATCCTTCAAAAGCCATCATACCCCAGGAGCCTCTCTGAGGGTGAACTGCAGTATCTCCTGTGACCAAAAGGCAATTTTGAGCCTAGAGACTGAATCAACCAAGAAGGTAGTGGGCCGCAGGAACAACCGGAAGGTTTTTGAACTGAGTGATGTGCAAGAAGATGACACATGCATCTCAGTGTGTCACAGTGAAGTGACGATGGCTTCGATGGACTTCACCGTACACTGTGAGTGGCTGGGTCCAGGGCAGACTGGGTGCGGAGGTGGACCGGGGAGTCCCAGCAGGTTGGAAAGCCTTCGTAACTTGGTGAGTGGAGGCAGGGTCTCACTGACGGGCAGGAGGCTCCTCTTTGGAAAGTCTGATGTCATCTAGATGCCCTCCTTGAACTTCCTTGGGGTGCCCATCAAACATGGACAGGGATTCAGAATGTTCCAGAATGCTGTCTCTCTAGGCCTCTTTAATAAGGTGAGATGGTCCTAGATCTGACTCTTTAAAAAAAAAAAAAACACTGCGGTGTGTTTCCTGGTAGTGTAGAGGCACTGATGTGGCCTGGATTCAGTACCCGGTCAGGGAACTGAGTCCCTACAAGCCTTGAGACCAAGAAATAGATAAATAAGTAAAAGATGTGAATTTAAATTATCCCTGAGATTTTTTTTTTCAAACATTGTCAACAATCCAAAAAACTGGTAACAACTGGTCTGGCAAGAGTGTGGGGAAGCAGACAGTCTGTGGACATTGCTGACAGAGTGGGGGTCCCAAGAGTCACAACTTCTGGTGGGGAAACAGACATCAGTCCCCAAAATGTCACATGTGTGGGTCCTTTGACATAGAATACCCACTTTTAGAAATTGGGCCTATAGGTGTTCCCACTCACAAGGGAACTGAAGCAGGTAGGGGGTTATTCACTGTGGCTTTGATCTGGAAGGGAAATAGCTTGCAAGTCACTCAAATGTAGGGAACTGGGGAGACTTCCCTGGTGGTCCAGTGCTTAAGACTTCACCTTCCAGTGCAGGGGGTGCGGGTTTGGTGTCTGGTCCGGAACTGGGATCCCACATGCCACACAGCCAAAAACCCAAAACATAAAACAGAGACAATATTGTAACATATTCAATAAAGAGCTTAAAAATGGTCCAAATTTAAAAAACTTTTAAAAAACATAGGGGGTTGAGGAGAGAAACAATGGTTCAGTCATCCCATGGAATAGTATGCAACTGTGTAAAAGAATGAGACAGAAAATTTGAGGTATTGTCAAGTTCAAAAGAGTAAGTTCTGCCCAGAATGACTGTCAAGGTACCACAGTGTTAGGGAGACATGCGGGGAGGGATAGAGAGGTTGTGTTTCTGCATTAAAGAGCTCTGGACAAAAATACAGCAAAAGCAGCTGGCTATGACAAGAGAAACCGGGGTGGGAGGGGGGCTCCAGGAGAGGGCAGGGGATGCATTTTCTCCATGTGCCTTTTATTTCCTTTGGATGTTTGAAGTGTGACAGTGAGTTAGCATGACACAAGCAATAAACAGATACACGAAATTCAAACTAAGAGAAAATAAAAAAGGAAGAAAGAGGGATTTCCCTCGTGATCTAGTGGTTATGAACCTGCCTTGCAGTGGAAGGAACCCAAGTTCAGTCCCTAATGGGGGAACCAAGATATGCCTGTGAGCAACTAAGTCCATGTGCTGAAGTGATCCTCATGTGGGGGAGGGAGGGGGAACATATGGCTTCCTGATTGATTTTCACTTGACCCCCTTGGAAAGGTCTAATGATGCAATGAGGCCTGAGGGACATTCACCTCCACAGTGCCTGAGTAAAAGCAGCTTTGGGGCAAACAGTGGCTTTGTTTCTGATTTCGGGAATGTTTGAACAGCTGCTGGCCAAGTGAGCAAAGTCCCCAGACAATCTCAGTGGCCTCTGGAAACCCCCTGGAAACCTCCTCGTAGGACCCTCTGCATCTCAGCCTGAGATTGAAAGCACCACCCTCCAGGTTTGAGTCCCGGTTCTGGTAAATTTCTCCCTCTTTGGGTGCCAGACTTTGCCTTAGTTTTCATCTCTGTGAAATGGATCACACGGTTGCACCCAGTAGCAAAAGATCGCCTAGGAGAGATTGTAGCTTGGTCCTGCCCCACTGCCAGTATTTAGATGAAGAAGCATCTCTGGGTGGCTGAAATTTCTCTAGAAAGAGTTGTAATTTTTGCAGCAGAGGCCCCTAACTGGATTTGAAGCACACACAGGAGTTGGTAAAGACAAGCATGCTAGATAGAGGAAACAGGGTTCCCCTGGTGGTTCAGTGGTAAAGAATCTGCCTGTCAGTGCAGGAGACACAAATTCAATCCCTGATTCGAGAAGATCCCACATGGCGCAAAGCAACTAAGCCTGTGGGCCGCAACACTGAAGCCTGCCAGCCTTAGAGCCCAGAATCCCCATCAGAGAATCCCCATCAGACAAGCCTGCGCACCACAACTAGAGAGTACCCCCATCACCTCAATAATAGAAAAGCTCACACGGCAGGAAGACTCAGCAGAGCCAAAAATAAAAGAATAATTCTTTTTTTAAGGGTAGACAGAAGGAACAGCCTGGCCAAAAGTTTGGAGTGGGGAAACAAACTGACATATGATTGGGGAGGTTAGAGGGACTGAATATCAATGGACTGGTGTCATTGGGGCTGAGTTCGGCAGGACTTGGAATGCCAGACTGAGAAACTGAGACCTTCTCCTTCCGGTGATAGGGAGCCATGGAGAGTGTGTGAGCAGGCAGACATCTAGAGCAGCGGGCTGACCTTACAGGAAGCCAGGGAGCAGCTAGCTGTGGACCCAATCCAAGTCAAACATGTTGTGGGCAGTGGTGTGTACAAGAAGGGAATAGCAGGGACTTCCCTGGTGGCCCAGTGGCTAAGACTCTGTACTCCCAGGGGACCAGGTTCCATCCCTGATCAGGGAACTAGACCCCACATGCTACAATTAAAGATCCTGTGTGTGGAATGAAGACCCGGCACAGCCATATAAATAAATTAAAAAAAAAAATTTTTTTAAAGAATGTAGGTCTCACCTTGGAGAAGGAAATGGCAACCCACTCCAGAATTCTTGCCTGGAAAATCCCATGGACAGAGGAGCCTGGGGGGCTACAGTCCATGGGGTCGTAAAGAATCAGATACGACTAAGCACACACACATTCCTCACCTTAAAAAAGTAACCTCATTCCAGTTTACAGTCATCCTCTTAACTTCTGAAGTGGATTAATAATAGTCAAAAAAAAACCATCATGAGTCCTACCTGGTGGTACAGCAGTTAAGAATCTGCCTTCCAACGCAGAAGTTTCCGTCCCTGGCTGGGAAACTATGATCCCACATGCCAAAGGGCAGCTAAGTCCAAGCACCACATCTACTGATGCTGAGCACTCTGGATCCCGCCCACCATAACTAGAGAGAAGCACGGTTTGCTGCAGGGAAGAGCCTTCTTGCTTCAAGGAAACATCTGGCACGCTGCAATGAGATCCTGCACACATAAGGTAATGAATATTTAAAAAGTAAATTAATAATAATAACAAGAGCCTTACTCTCTTTAGACCCAGTTTATAGCTTAGAAAACTCAGGCTTCCTTTCCCTAACCCTGAGGGCAGGGATTATTCAGGTGGCAAAGTCACGCCCCCACTGGCCAAAGCAAGGAAGCAGAGAAGCTAGGAATCAACTCCAGCCTCCTGACATTTTAAGATCACTGATCTTTTTTTTTTTTTTTTTTGATGCTGGCAACCTGGGGAGAATGTGAACTCAGGTCCGAAAACCAACTCGAAGCAACGCTGCTGTTTAAGTGACACTTCAGGGCCTCTGGGCTTCCCTGGTGGCTCAGAGGTTAAGGGTTCGATCCCTGGGTCAGGAAGATCCCCTGGAGAAGGAAATAGCAACCCACTCTAGTATTCTTGCCTGGAGAATCCCATGGACAGAGGAGCCTGGTGGGCTACAGTCCACGGGGTCGCAAAGAGTCGGACACGACTGAGCGACTTCACTTCAGGGCCTCTTGAGAAGGGACTAGAAGTGGGAGGCCTCAAGACCCCTCCCAGGGGAGTCTGGGGAGTGTCTCAGTGCTAAGCCACAGTTCACTGGGGCTCTGTGGGCAATTTCCACTGGCAGAAAGATCCAGGCTGGGAATTCTATTACCTCATGCAGAATGGAGACCCCGGCCTGTGGATACGCCACCCACAGATGGTGCCTTCAGGGGACACTCAGGGCTTTGTTTTGAGTGTCTGTTCTGATATGTTTGACATTTCAGGGGATCACACAGTTCATTCAGGAACCCTTAAAAGGAAACTCCTGAAAAGCCTCGAATCAGTGTGGGTGGCTCTATTTCATTCTTTCTACAAATACAGAACACCTCCTGGGTGCCAACCGTACAACTGGGGACAAAACAGACAAACATCCCTGCCCTCCTGGGCTGACATTCCGTGGCAGGAAGAGTAGAGAAACCAGTGAACTCAGTCGATGATCTTGTATGTCAGAGGTGAGAGTTGCTGTGGAGAAAAATAAGGCCACAAAGAGAAGGAAGAATTTCTCTTTTTATTTTACAGCAAAGTCTAGAGACTGGGCAGTTTAAGTGTAATGTATTGCTGAGACTCCTGGTAATAGACTTTGAAGTTCCTTTCCATTTGTCAGTCTCAGAGGCTGCTGTGAATAAAGACTTGTTTTGCCTCCTTCACAACCACGTGGGGACGTCTCACCAGGTTATCCTGAAAGTTCTTAACATTCCGATCTGGCTTAGGTGGTTTGGGGAGTGTTCTGGGGAGAAAATGGTGAGGTTCCTGGAGCAGGTGTGTGCAGGTCCCCAACACACCCGCTGTGGGCAGGCAGCCAGGCTGTCCTGTTCACACAACACCTCTTTCCCCTGCAGGGTTCCCGGAGCGCGTGGAGCTGGCCCCCCTGCCCCTCTGGCAGCCTGTGGGTGAAGAACTCAACCTGAGCTGCCAGGTGTCTGGCGGGGCTCCCCGGCACCACCTCTCCATGGTGCTGCTCCAAAGGGAGGAGGAGCTGGACCGGCAGCCTGTGGGAAAGGAGGAGCCCGCCGAGGTCACGTTCTTGGTGCAGCCGAGAAGAGGACCATGGCACCAGTTTCTCTTGCCGCTGGGAACTGGACCTGCGGTCCCAAGGGCTGGAACTCTTCCAGCACACCTCGGCCCCCAGGAAGCTCCAGACCTATGGTGAGGCACTGGGGAGCCGGCAGAGAAGACGGACTGAGGGGGGTTTCTTGCTTGGGATGCGGGGTCCCTGAGAAGGAGAGGCCCCTGGCCATGGGGCTGCTGAGAAAGTGGTGACCTTGATTGCAAAGGCTTCTGGGAAGACCATCTTCTTGGCCACTGGGGTGGAATGTTCTGGGCTGGGTGCCTGCACTTCAGGATGATCTGAGAAGGCTGTGACCCAGGGCAAGTGGTATGTGTGTCCTGAGACAAGAGTGACCCAGCCAGTTTCCCTGGAAGAGGGCGTTCCAGGCTGGGGGGATGGAAATGGCCCGGGAGAGGGCTTCAGGATGTGTGTCTGACCCCTGTTTCCACCGGCTCTGTCTCACCAGTCCTGCCATCGACCGACCCGCACCTTGAGGCTCCCCCTGGTTGTGGAAGTAGGCTCACAGTGGCCGGTGAATTGCACGCTGGATGGACTGTTCCCAGCCTGGGACGCTGAGGTCTATGTGCAGCTGGGGGACAAGAGGCTGGAAACCATCATCACGTACCATGATTACTCCATCTTGGCTGAGGCCTGGATCGAGGGAAACGAGGAGAAAGAGGGCACCCATTCCTTGAAGTGTTCAGTGAGTCTGGGGAATGAGATCCGAAAGACGCGAGAGAGCGTGATCATCAACAGTAAGTAGAAACCCAAAAGAGCCTTACAAGGAGGGTCGGGATAACGCTAGCGCGGGGTTAAATAGCACCCCACTCCAGTACTCTTGCCTGGAAAATCCCATTGGTGGAGGAGCCTGGTAGGCTGCAGTCCATGGGTCGCACAGGGTCGGACACGACTGAGCGACTTCCCTTTCACTTTTCACTTTCATGCATTGGAGAGGGAAATGGCAACCCACTCCGGTGTTCTTGCCTGGAGAATCCCAGGGACGGGGGAGCCTGGTGGGCTGCCGTCTATGGGGTCGCACAGAGTCCCCCAACTAGACCAGTGGGTTTGCCTGGCAAACTGGACGTGGCAGGAAGGCTCGGAGCAGACCCTGAAGTGTGCGGCCAGGGGGAACCCAATCCCCAAGCTGAACTGTAGCCGGAAAGGGGATGAGGCTTCGCTGCCCATCCGGGACCTGAGGCCCATCAAGCCGGAGGTGGCGGGCACCTACCTGTGTCGGGCCTCCAGCGCTCGCGGTGAAGTCAGCCGTGAAGTGGTGGTGAACATGCTCTGTGAGTGCTGGAGTTTGGGGCCAGGAAGGGACCCAGAGCTTCTACTGCAGGGACAAGGAGTTCAATCCCTGGTTGGAGTGCTGAGATCTGACATGCTGTGTGGTCAGGCAAAAAAAATTTTTTTTTAAGCCAGGCTGCTTGCCCTGCAGTTTCCCATAGTTTGATATTGGCTGATGGCATCCCCTTATGTCACTTAACGTGTTCCTTTGTCACGAGTCAAATTCAAGAAATGAAAGCCATTAATTCGTTCTAGGTCGTGCTGGAGACACTCACCAGGAGGACAGGATTCTGCATTTCTCTTTCCGTTTCTGAGGACTACAACTGATCAAGAGGTTCACATGCCATCCACCTGATCCTACCTTTGTAAACTCTCTGACTGTTCCCTAAAGATTTGATCCTCCAGGGACAGTTGCTTGGACCTGTCATTTCATTAGCCATCTTCAAAGGGTTTCTAATCCATCTCTCCATCCTCACACCGTCTACATCTTTCTCATGTATCTACGAAGCAAACGTACTTCCTCAAATTCAGACATCCGACATTTACTGCCTTTCCCTAAGCGTCCTGTCCGAGAATAGTTAAATCTGTCATGAAAGGCAAATGGAGATGGGTAGGTGTGACTCATTGTCAGCAGCATTTGCGATGTTAGTTTTAAGAGTGCATATTCTAAAGTGAAAAGCATGGAGAAGGAAATGGCACCCCACTCCAGTACTCTTGCCTGGAAAATCCCATGGGTGGAGGAGCCTGGTAGGCTACAGTCCGTGGGGTCGAAAAGAGTCAGACACAACAGCGACTTCACACTCACTCACTGTACTTCTAAGGTACTATACTGCAAGATTAAAAATGTTTATTTTTGTCTTTGAAAAATAAATAAATAAATAAAGTGAAAAGCAAAAACAGACAGATTTGAATCTCAACTCCAACACTTGACACTCCAAGTAGACTCACAAATCGCCTGACAAGTCTCCGCTGGTTTCATCGTCTGTAGAATGGTATGTTCGTAATCCCAACCTCGAATGCCAAATGGCCCTGCCACTTTGGAAAACAGTTTAGCAGTTTCTCAGAAAGACAAACCTAAATTTACAATGCGGCCTAGAAATTTGACTCCAGGTATCTACCCGAGAGAAATGAACAGGTATGTCCACACAGAGACTAGTCCGTGCATATGTACAGCAGCATATACTTTAGGACTATTTTTCATAATAGTCCTAAAGTGAAAACAACTCAGATGTCCATCAGCTGATGAATGGATCAACACAATCTGGTTCATCCATACGATGGAGTATGACTCAGCAAGAAAAAGGAGCAAAACGCTGACACATACTCACATGCTGGAACTCAATTATGCTTCGTGAAAGAAGTCAGACACAAAATAATGTAAGTTGCATGACCCATTCTATAAAAGGTCCATAAGAGACAGATCTATAAAGACAGAAATTAGATTGGTGACTGCCTAGGGTTGAAGGGCAGGAATGAGGATTAATTGGAACCAGGCATGAGGGTTCTTGGAGTGATGTAAGTGTTTCAAAAGTGGGTAGTGATGACAATCGCCTACTTGGAAAGTTTACTAAGGAAATATTGATTTCTGTTCTTAAAATGGGTAAAAATTTTGTGGCCTCTAAATTTTGCTTCAGTAAGCCTATTTAGAAGAGAATTCAGACCTCTAAGTCCATATTGAACACTCTATTTTGTTTCTATCCTTGGAGATCTTACATGGTAGTACGAGAGACAAGCCATAAGAGCACGTAGATGGTACCATGTTAGGAAGTAATTTCCATTCTTGAAAACAGGGTGGAGGTTCTTGATGGGATTAAATGTAAAACTACCATATGATCCAGCAATCCCACTTCTGGGTATATATCCAAAGGAAATGAAATCACTCTCTTGAAGAAATATCTGCACCCCCATGTTCTTTGCAGCTTATTCATAGTAGCCAAGATATGGAAAAAAACCTCAGCATTTGTCAATGGATGGTTGAATAAAGCAGAAGTGCTACAGGGCCTTCCCTGGTAGTTCCGTGGTTGGGAGTCTGTGCTTCCACTGCAAGGGGCATGGGTTTGATCCCTGGTCGGGGAAGTAAGATGCCACGTGCCACTCAGTGCGGCCAAAAAGAAGAAAGGGATCATCAGACACATATACACAGGAAATATTATTCAGCCATCAAGAAGGAAATTCTGCCATTTGCCACAACATGGATGAGCCCGGAGGAAAAATCAAACGCACAGAAGCAGAGAGTAGAAGGGTGGTTGCCTGGGGCTGGGGGCAAATTTGATTGAGGGATTTAAGCTTTCAGTTGTTAGATGAGTAAATTTTGAGGATTCAATGTACAGCATGGTGATTATAGCTAATAATACCGCATTGTGTAGTTGGACGGCAGTATTCTCACTATACGTACAAAAAATGCTAGCTAAGGGCATCCCTGGTGGTCCAGTGGCTGAAAGTCTGCGCTTCCATTGCAGGGGGTGCAGGTTCAGTTGCTGGTTGAAGAACTAAGATCCCTCAGGCTGTGTGGTATGGCCAAAAAAATGAAAAAGCGAACCAAGTGAGATGATGAATACATTAGCTTGATGGTGATAGTCATTTTACAGTGGGTATGTATATATCAAATCATCATGTTGTACACCTTAAATATATGCGATTTTTATTTGTTTATTACATCTTAATAGAGCCGGGGAAAATGCTTTTTAAACTTTTAAGTGGAGAGGTTGTGAAATACAGCTCCCTGGGCCCTGCCAGGACCTGCAGAATTTGCCTTCAGGGCCCAGGACTCTGCGTTTTCACCCTGGACCCCTCCTGATGTGCCCCATCCATGACTTAACTGTTTTCAAAAGGCTGACTGGGGGCTGCTTTTAGGCTCTAGGATATTGCCCAGAGGAAATATGGCCAGGACAAGACTTGCTTTGTCACTTTCTTGGGGCTAAATCGGTCCTTCTCTTGCCAGGTGATTCCACAGCCCCAGGGGACTTCTGGCAATGTCTGAGACATTTTTGTTTTTCCCCCTGGGGTGCGAGTGCTGCTGGCATCTAGTATCTAGATAGAGGTCAAGGATGTCCCTAATCCCCCAAGTTATTGTTTTTCTTTAATAGTCACAACACAGAGTACAAAATAATGTGGTAGTTTCTTTACAGTCAGCCAAAACTGCTATCTGGTGTGTGGGCCCAGCCATGTGAACACAGTGACCCATTGACTGAACAGCTCCTCCCTGAAAACATCTCTGGGATGCCTCTCAAGACTGGCTTACAGAGCTCACAACACACTCTTCAAAAGTCCTCCATGGACATAAATTGTGATCCTTAAAGCATCATATTTGACCGAGAGAAAAAGAAAAATCTGACAGTCCAGTGGTTTGAATTCCATGTTTCCAGTGCTGAGGGTGCAGGTTTGATCCCTGGTTGGAGAACTAAGATCTCACATACCTGCTTGCATAGCTGAGTCACTTTGCTGTGTGTCTGAAACTGACACATCATTGTAAATCGACTATATTTCCATTAGAAATAACAATACATTTTTTAATTAAAAAAAAAAAGGAAAAAAGCAATTTGGAACAAGTAGTAGGAAAGGATACAGAGGCTGAGTGGGAAATGCTGAGCTAAACCCAAATCATTACCAGCCTCTCTCTCTGCCTCTCCTCAGTCCCACAGGGAACCAAGGCCCCAAGAAAGACAATTCTATTGCTCTGACAGCTCCCAGCCTAGTCATAGAGATGCTTAATAGGGTTCAGCACGGCTGAAAACAGGGAACAGGGTGAAGAAAGAGGTCAGAAGTTACTGCTCCACACTGAGATTCCTTGGCCAGATCAAGGATGAAAAAGGCATCAGAAAAAGTGATCCCTGACTTTCCTGGTGGTCCAGTGGTTAAGAATCTGCCTGCCAATGCAGGGGACACGGGTTCAATCCCTAATCCAGGACGGTTCCACATGTGGCTGAGAAACAGCCCTCGCACCACAACTACGGAGCCTGCACTGTAGAGCCCGAGCTCCACAGCGAGCGAAGCCACCACACGGAAGGAAGCCTGTGAGCCACGGCTAGAGAAAACCCACGAACAGGAATGAAGACCCAAGCAGTCAAAAATAAATAAATAAACAATTTAAAAAAGGATTCAGTGTCAGGATGTGCTAATGATCAGGGCATAATGTGTGAATTCATTTCCTAGGCTGCCTTAGCAAAGTAGCACAGACAAGGGCTTCAACAATAGAACTAGGATTTCCCTCCTAGTCCAATGGTTAAGACCGATTGCTTCTCCTGCAGGGGGCATGGGTTGGATCCCTGGTGGGGTAAGTTCCACCTGCCACACGATAAAGCCAGAAAGAAGAAGAAGAAGAAAAAACTAATAAAATAAATGTAGTAACCTGATTTTCAAAAAACAAACAAATAATAGAACTGTACCATCTTAAGAGTTCTGGAAGTCAGAAGTCCACGATCAAGATGTCAGCAGGAGGCTTCCCTGATGGTCCAGTGGTTAAAAATCTGCCTGCCAATGCAGCGGACACAGTTCGATCCCTCAGGGGACACAGATTCAATCCCTCCTGTGGGAAGTTTCCACATGCCATGGAGGGGCTAGGCCTGTCTGCCCCAGTCAAACCTGCCCACCTAGATCCTGTGCTCTGCAACAAGAGAAGCCACCGCAAAGAGAAGCCCATGCACCGCAACTAGAGAGTAGCTGTTGATCACTGAAACTAGAGAAAGCCTCCACAAAGCAAGGAAGACCCGGCTTAGTAAATAAACAAACATTATTAAGAAAAAAAAGATGTCATCAGGGTTGGAGTGTCCCTGGTGTCCAGTGGTTAGGACTCTGTGCTTCCATTTGCTGGAGACATGGGTTCAAGGCCTGGACAAGGAACTAAGATCCTTGCATGCCTGGTAGCCCAGCCAAGAAAAAAATATGTATCAACAGGGCTGATGCCTGTTGAGGCTGTGAGGCAGGCTCTGTCGATTCCCTGTCCTCTATCTTCAGGTGGTTTGTTGGTGTCCTTTGCACTTCTTTGCATATCCAATGGGCTTCACTGGTGGCTCAGACAGTAAAGAATCCACCTGCAATGCAGGAGACCTGGGTTCCATCCTTGGATTGTGAAGATCCCCTGGAGAAGAGAATGGCTACCCACTCCAGTATCCTTGGCTGGAGAATTCCACGGACACAGGAGACTGGCAGGCTACAGTCCATGAGGTCGCAGAGTCAGACATGACCGAGCGACAAACACTCTGCACTTCTTTATTTGATTCATCACCATGATCTCTGTCCTCATCTTCAAATGGCGTAGTCCCTGTGTGTGTGTTCAAATTTCCCCTTTTATAAGAGACCAGTCATGTTCAGTTAGGGCCCATCCAAATGCTCTTTCCTGAACTTGAGGATCTGCAAAAACCCTGTTTCTAAATAAGATCAGAATCTGGGGGTCAGCACATTCCCCGCTCTGCCTGGGAAGAGGAGTAGTTGAACCTGTGACAGGATGGAGCAAGACTGGCCATGAGGACTGTGGAAGCAGGTACATGTGGCTTCACCACATGTCCTGTTCACTGTTGCCTATTTTGAAATTCTCTGCAATTAAAATATTTTTCTTTTAAAGAGAGAGAGAGATGGGTGAAGAGATTTCTTCAGGGTAGCTGTTGCTTCGTGCAAATCCCTATCACACTGGCACTTCCCTGGTGGTCCCGTGGTTGGGAGTCCATACTTTCACTGCTCCTTGGGATTCAATCCCTCCTCAAGGAACTAAGATCCCACATGCCCTGCAGTGAAGCCAAAAAAAAAAAAAACCCCAAACACACTATCATACACTTTTAGGACATAGGTTAACTCAGACCCAGAGAGAAAGAAGATTTCATAGCATTTGAAATATATCCTAAAGACAGAACACTCAAGACTGAGACTGACTTTGGCTTAAGAAAGCTCAAGTGAGGTAATGGGGCTGCGATCTGATATCCTGGAGATCCAGAGGGCAAGAGGAAGGGGGCTGTGATGTAGAGTGAAGGTGTCTGCTTATTGGTGGTTGGTGTGGAAGCCCACTGGGCTTCCCTGGTGGCTCAGATGGTCAAGAATCCGCCTGCAATGCAGAAGACCTGGGTTTGATCCCTGGGTCAGGAAGATCCCCTGGAGAAGGGAATGGATACCCACTCCAGTATTCTTG
>NW_024080470.1:0-27174 GCF_014754425.2 Oryx dammah
CATTCTATGAGGCCACCATCACCCTAATACCAAAACCTGACAAAGATGCCACAAAACAAGAAAACTACAGGCCAATATCACTGATGAACATAGATGCAAAAATCCTCAACAAAATTCTAGCAATCAGAATCCAACAACACATTAAAAAGATCATACACCATGGCCAAGTAGGCTTTATCCCAGGGATGCAAGGATTCTTCAATATCCACAAATCAATCAATGTAATTCACCACATTAACAAATGGAAAACTAAAAGCCATATGATTATCTCAATAGATGCAGAGAAGGCCTTTGAGAAAATTCAACATCCATTTATGATAAAAACTCTCCAGAAAGCAGGAATAGAAGGAACATGCCTCAACATAATAAAAGCTATATATGACAAACCCAGGGCAAACATTATCCTCAATGGTGAAAAATTGAAAGCATTTCCCCTAAAGTCAGGAACAAGACAAGGGTGGCCACTTTCACCACTACTATTCAACATAGTTCTGAAAGTTTTGGCCACAGCAATCAAAGCAGAAAAAGAAATAAAGGAATCCAAATTGGAAAAGAAGTAAAACTCTCCCTGTTTGCAGATGACATGATCCTCTACATAGAAAACCCTAAAGACTCCACCAGAAAATTACTACAGTTAATCAATGAATATAGTCAAGTTGCAGGATATAAAATCAACACAGAGAAATCCCTTGCATTCCTGTACACTAATAATGAGAAAGTAGAAAAAGAAATTAAGGAAACAATTCCATTCACCATTGCAACAAAAAGAATAAAATACTTAGGAATATATCTACCTAAAGAAACTAAAGACGTATATACAGAAAACTATAAAACACTGGTGAAAGAAATCAAAAACGACACTAATAGATGGAGAAATATACCATGTTCATGATCAGAACAATCAATATAGTGAAAATGAGTGTACTACCAAGCAATCTACAGATTCAATGCAATCCCTATCAAGCTACCAGCGGTATTTTTCACAGAACTAGAACACATAATTTCAAGATTTGTATGGAAATACAAAAAACCTTGAATAGCCAAAGCAATCTTGAGAAAGAAGAATGGAACCAGAAGAATCAGCTTGCCTGACTTCAGGCTCTACTACAAAGCCACAGTTATCAAGACAGTATGGTACTGGCACAAAGACAGAAATATAGATCAATGGAACAAAATAGAAAGCCCAGAGATGAATCCACACACCTATGGACACCTTATCTTTGACAGAGGAGGCAAGAATACACAATGGAGTAAAGACAATCTCTTTAACATGTGGTGCTGGGAAAACTGGTCAACCCCTTGTAAAAGAATGAAACTAGATCACTTTCTAACACCACCCACAAAAGTAAACTCAAAATGGATAAAAGATCTAAATGTAAGACCAGAAACTATAAAACTCCTAGAGGAGAACATAGGCAAAACACTCTCCGACATAAATCACAGCAGAATCCTCTCTCATCCACCTCCCAGAATTCTGGAAATAAAAGGAAAAATAAAAAAATGGGATCTAATTAAAATTAAAAGCTTCTGCACAACAAAGGAAAATATAAGCAGGTGAAAAATCAGCCTTCGGAATGGGAGAAAATAATAGCAAATGAAGCAACTGACAAACAACTAATCTCAAAAATATACCAGCAACTCATGCAGCTCAATTCCAGAAAAATAAACGACCCAATCAAAAACTGGGCCAAAGAAGTAAATAGACGTTTCTCCAAAGAAGACATATGGATGGCTAACAAACACATGAAAAGATGCTCAACATCACTCATTATTAGAGAAATGCAAATCAAAACGACAATGAGGTACCACTTCACACCAGTCAGAATGGCTGTGATCCAAAAGTCTGCAAGCAATAAATGCTGGAGACGGTGTGGAGAAAAGGGAACCCTCTTACACTGTTGGTGGGAATGCAAACTAGGACAGCCACTGTGGAGAACATTGTGGAGATTCCTTAAAAAACTGGAAATAGAACTGCATTATGACCCAGCAATCCCACTGCTGGGCATACACACCGAGGAAACCAGAATTGAAAGAGACACATGTACCCCAATGTTCATCGCAGCACTGTTTATAATAGCCAGGACATGGAAACAACCTAGATGTCCATCAGCAGATGAATGGATAAGAAAGCTGTGGTACATATACACAATGGAGTATTACTCAGCCATTAAAAAGAATACATTTGATTCAGTTCTAATGAGATGGATGAAACTGGAGCCTATTATACAGAGTGAAGTAAGCCAGAAAGAAAAACACCAATACAGTATACTAACACATATATATGGAATTTAGAAAGATGGTAATGATGACCCTGTATGAGAGACAGCAGAAGAGACACAGATGTGTAGAGTGGACTTTTGGACTCTGTGGGAGAGGGAGAGGGTGGGATGATTTGGGACAATAGCATTGAAACATGTATACTATCATGTAAGAAATGAATTGCCAGTCTATGTTCGATGGAAGATGCTTTGGACTGGTGCACGGGGATGATCCAGAGAGATGATATGGGGTGGGAGGTGGGAGGGAGGTTCAGGTTTGGGAACTCATGTACACCCGTGGAAGATTCATGTCAATGTATGGCAAAACCAATACAGTATTGCAATGTAAAATAAAGTAAAAATAAAAATTTAAATTAAAAAAAAGAAATAAGCTAAAAATGAGCATATAAACCTACATCTCGACCAACACAGTACTGAATGCTGGCAAACATTTATCACAACACAGGGAAAAATTAATAAAAGGAAATACAGTTCAGTCCTGAAAGGGTTAAATAGAAACCCTAATATATTATTGTTTCTACCACGTTACAGCACTTGAAAACAAAGTCAAAAGTCTGGCACAGAAAATTACACACATTTGTTCAATATTCATCAGAAACACAGCTGCTTTTGAAATGAAAAGTAAGTAACTTAGTTAATAATTGAATAACATTTTGATTCAAAAAGAACCCCACCACCCCCACCCCCTCATGGATTATCTGATTAAACATGAATAGTTTAGTTCTTAAAAACTGTTGACAATTTCCTGTGAGGGCACAGACAGTACTAGTTTTGTAAAAAAAAAAAAACAAAAACCAGTTAATATCGCAAATAAGTCTGTGCAGTAAGAGTGACAAATAGTTTACCAGTTAATACGCACATACAGATATCTTGTCATGGTTTAAGAAAAGTCAGCAGCAGATTATACTAGTGTTCAACTCTGAAACCATTCAAAATAAAAAGGGCATTTTACATTGATAGCTTTTTGTTTGCCTTCTCAATTTATGTAATCAATTAAAACAATATATTTGTAAGAGATAGCTTCTATGCATATTTTCAGAAACTGCATAGAATCATAAAAGCACAGGATATACTTCTAAAACATGACTTAAAAAAAAAATCTTGAACGTACTATACTTTAACTGAAGTGGTTACCATTCTGAGAGCCTTTATGAGGGAAAATGATCAGCATCTCTAATAATACCACAATTGGAGGAAGGGCCATGTTTTACAATACTATAACTGGAGGACGAGGCTCTTGTAAATTATATACTGAAAATAATTCACAAAAAAATTTTAAGCAGCTGACAAAAGAACTACTGATAAACGATAAGCCATAGCAGACAAATCATTTCAGTTTGTGGTATGTAGAAGGGCATAAAACAGTGGCAGGGGTTGGAGGTGGGGGCCTGTAGGAGTATACTCTTAAATCTTAAAAGAGGACCAACAATGAAAAGGGTTTACAGTCCAATATTTCAATTATCTTATTAAAATAAACAGAGCCAAAATTAGACATAGTTAGTAAAAAAGCAAAAGTTCATTTTAATAAAGTCATAAACTTGAAAAAAATATTTTGAGTTGCAATGCTGGGCAGGAATAGTTTGTGCTTCAAAAGCATCTTATTTGTTATTAGTCAATTTAATATAAATTGGTAACTAAATAACAAACTTGGGAAGTGGAGGAAACATGTGGCCCATTTCAGCAGCATGGAAAACATTTCTGCGCTCTGAACAAAAAGCACTGTGTGAAGGCTACTTCCAGATTCAACAGAGTGCACAATAAGTACTACTCAGAAATAAGCAAGCTTGCAAGAAAAAGCCAGGAAACAGGTAAAAGAAAGAAAGATAAGGCCACAAAGAATTCTGCCCTTGGTCACTGAAACAGATTTAAAGTATGAGGCAGGATTAGCTTACAAGAGAAGCTAGTGACGGGAGCAGACTTAAAGAGAGAAAGGCTATATATAGCATAATGCAGCCTACTAATTACGTTTTAGTAATTAAAAAGGCTTGGAGTAAAGAAAAGACCACAATAACTTTAACTACGTGTTTTACAAATGACTTCACCATTGAAAACTGTGGAAAAAGTGATTTCAAGATGTTAGGAACTATATTTACAATGGCATAGTCTGAGCAAAAGAATGAGTCATGAAGATTTATCAAAGTTGTGGGGTGGGAATGGGGGGAAGCTACTAATGATGATGTTTTAACAAGCCTACAGGTGGAAACGTTTCAAAATAACCCAGGACACCAGCAAGACAATTTCTGTATGGAAAGATATGCAGGAAGTTACAGTTTTGCCTCCTTACGGTACCTGTGGCTTCTGTTTTATGGGACAGGAAAAGCTTACCACAATCTAGAGGTAGTTTTTACTCAAAGAAGGATGATTGTATTACTAGATCATGTCCTGTAACAGAAATTTTTAAACAAAGAATATAACTATTGATAATGACATGGAGAAACTGAAACCCTCATATATTGCTAGTTGGGATGTAAAATGGTCCAGAAGCTTTGGAAACCAAGTGGTGGTTTGTCAGAAGGCTAACCAGATCTTCCATTTGACCCCAGGATTCTACTTGTAGAGTAGATATATAACCAGGAAAAATGAAACTTGTACATATATGTTTGTAGTGATCTCATTCACAATAGCTTTACAAAGAGGTAAATAATCTAAATGTCTATCAGCTGATGGATGGATAGACAAAATGTGACATGTCCATATAATGGAATATTATTTGCAAAATGATAGCAAGAAAAACAACAACAAAAATTGAGCTCATGATACATGCTATGATATGAATGAACCTTGAAAACTTCAGGCTAAGTAAAAACATCCACAAAAGACCACATGCATAACTGCATTTATATGAAATATCCAATAGAGACAGAAAGTAGAGAAGTATTTTTCAGGGGTTGGGGCAGAGGAGTGGGTAGAAGGAATGAGAAGTGAATTTTATTGTGTATGAGGTTTCTTTGGGGAGTTGAAAATGTTGTAAAATTAGACTGTGATGATAGCTGCACTAATAGTCACTATCTGTGACTATTCTAAAAACCACCGATTTGTACACTTTTAAAGGGTGAAATTTGAAGTGAGTGAGTGAAAGTTGCTCAGTCATGTCTGACTCTTTGTGACCCCCTGGACTATTCAATCAATGGAATTCTCCTGGCCAGAATACTGGAGTGGTAGCCTTTCCCTTCTCCAGGGTTTCTTCCCACTTCAGGGATTGAACCCAGGTCTCCCACATCTCAGGCAGATTCTTTACCAGCTGAGCCACAAGGGAAGCCCTACAATATATGTAGTGTATGTCAATAAAACTGCAAAAACATTGTCTAATATTAAAAGCTGAAAATAAAAGCGTAAGCTAAGAAGCTTGACTCTGAGTTTGAATTAAGCTTGGCTACCTACTAAACTGAATTAAACTGTACACGTTTCCTCATGTACTTAAACTATTTGTGCCTCAGTTTACTTATCTGTAAAGTGGGGTGAATTACAGTGTCTACCTCATAGTATTGTTATGAGGATTAATTGAATTAACATACATTAAAATGGTTAGAAAAATGCTTTGGCACAAAGTAAGCACCTTGTAAATGCTAAATTATGATAGAGTCTATTATTTTAATTATTTATATCAGCTCTACTATTACAAATGAAAAATTGAAACATCCTATAGAATTAGGATAAAAAAGCAGGTTATATTTTTCTAAATGATGCCTAAGCACTTTCTTGGATTTCCTCTTTGTTATTTCATGAACAGAGGTTGAAGGCATTCTCCTTAATTATTATCATCCTCTACCCAAGATAACCTAGGGATTATTACTTAGTGTGTATAAATTATGACCTGTCACAACCAAATACTACATTTGTTCTACAACACATGATTGTGCTGGAGAGACGAGAACAGTTGGAAGTTAATTTACTTGGTGGGTGTCCCATAAAGATGAGGCCTGGATGCTGCAGAAATGGCCACAATCACAGCCGGGACTCCGTAGCCAACAGGGAACATGGCCTTCTTCATGAACCTGTTGATACCGGAGTAGTTGACCACCATCAGGTTGCGTGCAGAGAAGAAGAGGTGCAAGCCCACCAGCAGCATCCAGGTGAAGGAGGCCAGGTAGAGATAGTGTAAGGCACCTGCGATGACGGCGCACAGCACCTGCGGGAAGAGGAAGGTGTCACCAGGAGGGACTGTCAGGGTGGAGCACGGCCCCGGTACTTCTCTAACTTGCCACTAGGGAGAACTTTGATGTAGATGAAGGAGTTGTCCACAGAGTGTTTGTCTTCTAGTTGTGGCAGTCAATGTGAAACTGGTTATTTACCAATTTAACCTTACCTGGAACCCAAGTCATTTTATTAAAGTGTCCAAAGCAGTGTGGCTCCAGGAACTCAGAATCCCCTGGGGCAGGAGTATTTTGGAAAAGTATACGAACCTTGTTCTCAGTTCTATCGAAGGCTGTCAGGAAGAGCAGGTGGGCCAGGAAGAGGCAGAGCGAGAGCTGCAGGTGGAGCGAGGTGCTGGTGTTCCGGATGGCTTTGCACAGCAGGAAGGTGAGGGCCGCCAGGAGGAGGCACAGTAGAGAGAGGCTCAGCCCCACGTAGGTGATCACAGTCAGTGCGGGATCCTCCTCCTGGGACCCAGCAGAGAGGAGACCACAGTCATGTTTTCCCGCTCTGGGTCATGACCCTTCCACCATTTTTATTTTTGACATAGAAAAATCAGAATAGGAGACCTAGATAGAGTTGGTATATTTGTGGATAGCTTTCTGCAGGTTCTGAATGTTAGAATTTTATGGGATCTGAATGATTAATTCTGCCCCTGGAAGGACAGAGGGACAGGAGAATCTTTAGTCAAGGACAAAGTCTGGAACTCACAAGGGTTTATTTTCTTGTAGACTTCTGAGCATGACTCAGCCTCCTGGTTACCACAGTAGGTACACAGAGGCATGAAACTTCATGCAGAGCACCACCGTCCATCCCCACCATGTGATGGTGTGTGACAGAGTCTGTACCTGAGACTCTCTGTCCAGGTATTAACCACCTGCCTTGAAGCCACTCACACATCCCTGAAATATGCATTCTTAGCAGGGACCTAATGATTATAGGTTAGAACTGAACCTTTGATGGAGGAAGTCTACTATATTTTCTCAATGGTAGTAGCATAAAATTCATATATTCTGCAGCCCCTGAGCACCCTGCTGTGAAGACCCCTGGGGTAAACAGAATTTTAATTTGGCAACCACACCCTCATCTCCATCTTCTGCCAGATGTTCAGTCAAGAGCCAAGCCAGGTGCTGCTGTGAAGAGAGTGTTGCAGGTGAAATTCAAGCCCTCCATCACTGACTTAGAGAGTTTGTCCTGGTTGGGCCTGTTGTAACCAGAAGAGCCCTCAGAAGAGGTAGGCTCTTTGGAGAAAATGATTCAGAGTTTGAAAGAGTTCTGACATGAGGGAGTTTCTCCTGCTGATCTCCAGACAGATTCACTGGTGCAGTGTGAGAGGTCCCAGAAGAGAATTAGGACCAGAAAGAAGGCTGAGCACTGAAGAACGGATGCTTTGAATTGCGGTGCTGTAGAAGACTTCTGAGAGTCCCTCGGACAGCAAAGAGATCAAACCAGTCAGTCCTAAAGGAAATCAACCCTGAATATTCATTGGAAGGACTGAGCTGAAGCTCCAATACTTTGGCCCCTGATGCGCACGGAGTCCACTCATTGGAGAAGACCCTGATGCTGGGAAAGAATGAAGGCAAAAGAAGGGACAGCCGAGGATGAGATGGTTTGGTGGCATGAATGTCTCAGTGGATATGAATCTGAGCAAAATCTGGGAGATCCTGAAGGACAGGGGAACCTGTCATGCTATAGTATATGAGGTCGCAAGGTGTGGGACATGACTTAGCAACTGAACAACAGCAACAGATGAGAAGGAATGCAGGCAACCATGGGAACTGAGCCTGGTTCTCTGCTGCCAGAGATAAAGAAAATACTACCTCAGTCCTACTAACACCAGGAACTGAAATCAGCCAGAAATCAGGGAGTTAGGGGATGACCCCAATTTTCCGACGAAAGGATTATAAGACTTGTAGGAACCTGAACAGAAAGCTCATCTGAACCATGACAATTTGCAAAGTTGAAGAAAGTATGAGACAATAATAAATCTATGCTTCTAAAGGTGCTGTGTGGGGGACAGTTTGTTACACAGCAGTAGCCCTTGAATGCTGCCTGTCCGAGGGGTCTCACCTGAACACTGTAGTAGGCCATGAGGACAGCAAAGATGCTGAGGTGGGTGCACTGGCAGGTGGTGCTGTTATCTCTGGTGCTGGTCACCCAGCAGCCTCTGGTGTCCCAGTGACCACTTCCATTCTGGCCATGTTCCCAATAAACACAGTGCACCTTCTCTCTTGGCCCAGGGGTCACTGACTGTGTTAACAGGAAGAGGAAGTAGGTGTGAGTTCGGGGTTCTGTTACTCAGAAATGCTGACCCAAAGCTGGCTCATGAAGGCCTTTCCTAAACAGTTTATGCACCCATGGCGGACCCCCCCGAAGCCCAAGGCTGGGCCCACGACTCAGGCCTGTTACTCACTCACCACTCCATCCCATCTGGACTCACATGTTGGAAGACAAAGGTGACTGGGGACCTGAGGTTCTCAGTGTCCTTGTTGGTGATAAAGGCAGATACGACATCTGACAGCAGGATGTGGGAGGTTTCCTGCAGCAAACCCCTGTGTGTCTCACGTAGAGTTGTCGGTTCCTCAGCATCCAGGACCAGAGGGGCCTCAGCCAGGAATCTGTCCATCCCTGGAGTGGACAGGAGGCCCACCACAGCAAGACCTGCAGGACAAGGCTAAGGCTGACATCTTGCAGTGCCCCAAAGGGCCTCTTCTTCTACAGATGGACTATTTCCTTCTGCCCCACCATACCCCACAATTCCCCTTAAACTTCAAAATCCCATTTGTCATATCCTTGGGCATCTTGACACACAGTGAAGACTTACCTGCTGTCTCAGCCATTACCTGAGTCACCAGAATCATGCACTGTATCCCAGGTCAGCATCATCTTTGTCTGATTCTGAATCAAGGTGATATTCCTGTAGCTTGGCGCCTGCACCGCCAGTGACAGTTCTATGAATTGTGGGAGTTAGATTAGTAATTGTGATTGTTTCGATGACTATGACACCATTCTGTTCAGTTGCTAAGTCGTGTCCAACTCTTTGCAACCCCATGGACTGTTTCATGTCAGGCTTCCCCGTACTTCACTAACCCCTGGAGTCTGATCAAATTCATGTCCACTGAGTCAGTGATTTCTATCTAACCATCTCATACTCTGCTGCCTCTTTCTCCTTTTGCTTTCAGTCTGTCCCAGCATCAGGGTCTTTTTCAATGAGACACAGATATACTATATGTTTTTTTTTTTTTAAAATTTATTTATTTATTTTTAATTTTTACTTTACAATTCTGTATTGGTTTTGGCATAGATTGACATGAATCCACTATATGTTTTTATATAGTATATCTGTTTAATTATTATGATGGAGAGTTCCTAGCCGTCTAGTGGTTAGAACTTGGGCTTTCACTGTGGTGACCTGGGTTCAATCCCTGGTCAGGGAATTAAGATCCTGAATGCTGCATGCCATGGCCAAAAGGAAAAAAAAAAAAAAATAAACAAAAGGACTTGAGTAGATAGACATATTTCCAAGAAAAGTACAAAAATGCTCAACAATGACATAAAAATATTAATCATCCTTAGGTACTAGAGAAATGCAGATTAAACCATGATGCAGTCTCTCCTGACAGCTACTAGAATTGCTATAATGAAAGAAAAGAAAATGGAAGCAACAGGTGTCACTGACAATAAGGAGATTGGAACCCTTGTACATTGCTGTTGACAATGGCAAATGGAAAAATAGCCACTTTGGGAAAATATTTAGGTAGCTTCTCAAAAAGTTGAAAATAGAACTACCATGTAACTCAGCAATAGTGCTCCAGGCTTTGTGACTCAAATGAATGAAAATAGATATTCAAGCCAATACCTATACATCAATATGCATAGTAGCACTGTTCACAACAGTCAAAAGGTAGAAACAACCCAAATGTTTATAGGAAATATAATATATTTATTTCTATTTATAGGAACTATCCAGGGTGGAAATCCATAGGGACAGAAAACCAGGAACTGATTGCCAGGGCTGAAGGAAAGGAGAAATTTGTGACTGTTTAGTGGACAGAGAATACCTTTGTGATTATGAAAATGTTTTAGAAATAGAGGTGAAGGTTATACACCTCTGTGACTACACTACTACACGTCTCCAAATTGTACACTCGGGTTAAAATGGTGAATTTATATTAAGTGCATTTCAACTTAATAAAACAAATCAGACTTAAGTAGCAAATAATACTAGATTTATATACTTCCAAATTTAATTCCTTGTTTTCTTTTGAAAAGAAAGTGAAAGTATTAGTGACTCAGTTATCTTCATGATCCCGGGACTGTAGCCCACCAGACTCTTCTGTCCTTGGAATTCTCCAGGCAGGAGTACTGGGAGTGGATTGCCACTTCCTTCTTTAGGGGATATTGCTGACCCAGGGATCGAACCCAGGTATCCTGCATTGCAGGCAGATTCTTTACCGTCTGAAACACCAGGTGGTCTTGTTTTGAAGCCATTTATATTTTATCGTAAATTATTCAGTATAATTATTTCCTTTGCTGATACTTCATTTTACAATGAAAGTTTAGTTTTTCATTTCTTTTTAACCTTTTTTTCTCTCTGTTTTTCACTGAAGTGCAATTGAACTAGAATATTATAAGAGTTTCAGGTGTACGATACAATGATTTGATATTATCATACATTACAAAGTGATCACCACACTAACTCTAGTTACCATTCATTTCCATATATCATTGACTATGTTCCCTATGCTGAACATTGTTGGTGGTGGTTTAGTCACTACGTCGTGTCTGACTTTTGCGACACCCTGGACTGTAGCCCTCCAGGCTCCTCTATCCATGGAATTCCCCACGCTAAGTATACTGGAGCGGGTTGCCATTTCCTTCTCCAGATTCTGTACCTTACATCCTTTTATTTATTTTACAACTACAAGTTTGTACCTATTAATCCCTCTCAACTATTTTGCCCTTAACCTTTTATTTTAATTTGTTTATGACATTAACTGGGAGATATAAGCATGGTCACTTTGCTCTAGTGGGATTGGAAGAGCAAGGAGGCAGGGAACAAGCAAAGCAGGAACCTGCGGTCAGACTCAGGTACTGACTTACCTATGCCTGCAGATGAACCGAAGGTAAGTGACCCTTTAGGCAGTGCCTTGCTCACCCCTCTCAGGACATTTTCCAGGCCAAAGAGCAGGTTAGTGACCACAAAGCGCTGCTCTGAGAAGGGCAGGGTTTTCAGGTCCCCGGGGGTCTCCAGCAGATCACCCATCTCCTGTACAATGTCCTGGGGGGATGGGGACACAAAGCCAGTAGGCCATGCATCTGAGAGGCTGTATGAAGCTATGACCCCGTCACAGAGAACAGACTAAAGACAGTGTCTGGGTGACATAGGTGGTATTGGATGGGATTCCCTGGGTGACTTTTGCCCCTGCAATCCAGGCACTTAGAGGTCAAGCTTTTTCATTAGTGTCAAGGATGATGTAAACCCAATACCCAGAAATAAGGAAAGGAAAGGGCATTAGTAGGTGTGCTGTTGTGTTCTATAATCACTACACGTGTCCACTCTTCCCACCCACCCTGTAGGAGAGAGTGCCATTGTTGTTGGGGTGTCCCCTTCCAGACCAGAGTTTCCCAAGGCTTCTGTGGGATGCTTCTACCTGCCTCCCTTGGGTCCTGCCCTTACCCGAACAGTGTTCAGGACAGAGGCCGAACTGAAGTTGCTGCGCAGATCCTGGATTCTGTTAAAGAAGTGAGAGAGTGCCTAGGGGAGAAGACAAGGTGGTCAGAGAGCCTCATGTGAGTGTGGGAGCTTGGGGGAAATGAACGGGCTTTGTGGAGAGATTTCCTGCTGCCTCTCCCTTTGGGGCCACTCACCTGGCTCTTGATTCCAGAGGGAGCAGTCCAGGTGGGGAAGGAGATCTCTGCAAGGGACAGGAGAGCAGTTCATTAGCTTTGGCAGTGTCTGTGTTTGCTGTGGGTGGGGCCTGGGGTCAGGGCAGTGCAGGTACCTTTACAGGTGGTGTTCTTTTGCTTATCCCCGAATCCAGGTTTAGGCTCCCAGCCTTGGCGGCAGTGGCATCTGTATGAACCCGCAGTGTTGACGCAGATGGTGGAGTTGTGACACCGATGCTCCCCGGAGCTGCACTCGTCCTTATCTGGGGCAAGAAGGTAGGAGTCAGACTCTGCCTCAGTCCTGTGAGGCCCCTGTCCTCCTTGTGGCCCTCTTTTTTCCCATATTAGTTCCCCAGGAGGTGATGCCACCTCCTGGAATCAAGGACAGCACATCCTTGAGTAGTGGATGCTGTGAAAATATATATAGGAAATGTGTAGAGTTCTGACAGACAGCAGATGAGACAAGTACAGCTTGTGAAAATACTGAAATGTCCTCTTTCCAGTTGGTAATTAGCTGTTGTGTGGGGTCCCTGGGAGCCTTCTGCTTGGTACCCCAGCTCCTTCTCTAGGAGCCCCCCCACCCCTCCAAGATCTATTCACATTTAGCCTCAAAATGCGTAACAGCTTACACAGCAGGGGACCCCCAGTGATCTTTCTGTTTGGTTTGTGTGGGTACCAATGAGTACGTGGTCAGATGTTTTGAGTGTGGGTCTCCAAGAGTGTAGCATCTGAGCTCCAAACCTTCACAGACTGTGTTGTTTGGGCCATTGGGGGACCCAGGGATAGGCTTCCAGCCGGGGCGGCAGCGGCACTCAAAGCTGCCCACGGAGTTGAGGCAGTGGGTGGAGCTGTGGCATGGGTTTCTCCCAGAGGTGCATTCATTCACGTCTGAGGAAAAAGCCAGATCAGAGCTATCCCCCTTCACTCACTGCCCCCATTCTTCAAGCCCCTTCTCAAATTTCTTAGCACTTCTCTCTGAGGACACTCTCTCTTTGCAAGTTACCTGGCCTGTTTGGATATAAATGTGTGATAACATTTTCTATGTAAAAGTTCCATAAGCTCAGATCCTCCCTGCAAGGTGGACAGGGCACAACTTTGTGGGTGCAGGTGTAATCCCAGACCAAGCTGAATCCTTTCACGTCTAGTGCAGGAGGCTCTGTGGGCTTCTAACCAGGGTGACTGTAGCACTGATCACAACCCACATGTGATGTGTTGGGTGAGGGGGAGGCACCACTGCCATCCGGAGCTGCATCCCTGCCTTTACTAGAACAGAACCCAGAGGACCAGTCCTGTGTCCCGGCTCCTCACTGTGCTGAGGACACAGCTCTCCTCATAGTGCTGCTGCCTCTTCATTGCCAAAGATTGTCATGGCAGCTTCCCTTAAGATGACTCCAGCTGGGACGTTGTCCCTACTTTTAAGAAGAAAATGAGGCAAAGATAGAAACTGAGTCATGGAAGCTCAATTCCCCCATCAAGGCTCTTACTCACGTTCTCTTTAGCCCTGGACCGAGGTTCCCCCTCTGAAAGCCAGAGTGACACCTCCCTCTGCTCGAATGTGGCAGATGCAGAAGGGGTGAGGTCTGGGGATATTCTTGGGAGGCAGGGAACTCTACAAAGAAACCCCAGGCCCAGAAGGCTCTGCTGTCTCCCTGGTCTGTGGTGGGACCATTTGAGGAGGTGATCCTTGGACAGGGCCCCAGCAGGCCCTTGGTGTCACAGGAACCTGAGTCTTGTCTTCCTCCTTCTTTGGGTCCCTGAACCACCTCAGCTTCTTCCCCAGCTCCAGGCCTGCCTCACACTGTCTTCTGAGGGTCTACCTGTGCAATGCCTCGGGTCATCTGGGTTGAACTCCAAGCCGGGTGGGCACTGGCAGGTGTAGCTGCCGTCGGTGTTGATGCAGATGCTGCGGCCTTTACAGACCCTGGGTCTGTGCTGACATTCGTCCATGTCTGCAAGGGGAAGGAGAGGGTGATGCATACCTGGTGCTGTGGACAGCCTTCCGGTCTGGGTGTCAGCCACGTTTCTCAGCAAAGAAGCATCCAGAAGGGCCCACTCTCTCTTCCTTGGTGAGTGGGGGGCTCTCCTCATTCATATGGAGGTATCCTATGGATGAGCATGGTGACCCGGAAGTTCTGTCATCCAGAAGTGGCCAGAAGTGCCCCAAGTTACTCAATCTGCTATCTCTGACTCCGTGAGCCTCCCTGGCAGGAACCCAGCTGGGATAGGGGCTTCACAGCTGCCTGTGTCCCAGGCTAAAGATTTGGACAAAGGCCTGGGTGGGTCTCCTTGGTAACCGAGTACAGCTGTGTTCCTTGAGCAGGGCCCATCTTGGCTCCCGGTGATGCACTTTGTCCTGACTTCCCCAGGGCGAATGCTGCCAGCTGAGTTGTCCTTGGATCCTGCTGACCCTAGCAGGACAGCGCTTTTCCATCCATGCTAACTCTGAGACTCCAGCTCCATGACATGGACGAAGACCCACCCCTGAATCATGCAGCTCAAGGATGAGGCTTGCGGGCAGTTGCAGAGAAAATGAGGATGATGATAAAAAGGCCAGGGCCACCTGAGCAGTGGGCACCAGGCTGTGCTGGACAGTAGGTTTAATGTCTGGCTAGTCTGCTTTAGGGCTGTGAAGGTGCTTTATCTGATTCCCATGAAGGCATCCCCCAGACTGGCAGGAAGTGATGAGAATCCACAGCTGAGCAAGGCTCGTGATGAGTGAGGGCTGGGTGGCTGGAGCAGGGAGCAAGTGCTCATGGGCGAAGGGTGGCAGGTGTTTCTGCCATCTTGACACTTGGCCTCCCACTAGAGACGTGGACATGTGCACACTGCTGGGTGGGGCTCAACCTCCACCTTCTGTCCTCACATGGTCTGGGTCATTGTGCAGTCTGGGTTGACCTCCTTAATAGAGGGTCAGACCAGAGGAAATGGTCGCTGGTGACAACTTATCATTGAGACCAGATGGAAACCTCTTCATTTACCTGATTCTTCCAGTTGGGGGTTGGGGGTTGATGTCACCCTGCCACACCCCTGACACAACATCCTCCCAGGTCCCAGGCATCAGAGCTACCTCACGTCCATGAACTGAAGTTACAGGAGAGGGTCAGGTGGAGCCTTGGGTGGGAAAATAAATGGAAGCTGAGCAGTTGAGATGTTGCGTCAGGGAGCCAGGAGGCATCTTCTCCAGGCAGTTGCTGGCAGGGCCAGTGATGGCTGGGGACAGTGGAGCATTCCTTGAGTCTTCCTCCTCTCACATTTCTGGATGGGGCCCCAGAGTCCACCATGACCCAGGGTCTCAGAGGCCCCAGTGGGGCCAGGTCTTCTCCCAGATGGCACTCACAGTGGCAATGAGGACAGATAGTGTTCTGGAACACACGGTGCTGTGACCACACTGAGTATCTTGAATGTCACTTCCTCTTTGAAGAAGATAAGATGCCATGTGACAGTGGGATATTCTGAACATGCAGAAGAGACCCTTTGCAGAGGTTCTGAGTCTTGGGGTTCAGAGAGGGTTGGGAGGCTAGATAGGCACACAGGACAGCCGTCTGATGCCTGGAAAAGTTGAACAAGGAGCCCAGGGACCCAGCCCAGGTCTTCTTCTCATAGCAGACCTCACAGCCTGAACATGGATGGACATGAACTTGGGTGCAGTGAGGGCTGGAATGCTGAGGTGGGGAGTGTAAGACAATCCAGCTGAGCCTGTCACAGATCTAGGTCTTTGGCAGAAGGTTGTGATGCAAAGCAGCAGGCGGGTGTCTCCCTGTCATCCACCTTGAGGTTTGTTGAGGTCCCCTCCCACTTCAGTCTTCTACGTCTATGTCTCTGGAGGGTCTCACAACAATGGGTGAGCAGCCCCCTTAGTGCAGACACACTGAGTGGGATCAATGATCACCATGTGCAGTTGTGCAGGTTGCTCACTGCACAAGAGTATCTGGCCAAGGAGGCAAATTGGGGGAGGAAAGTCAACTCAATCTCCATTCTCCAAACACACAGTAGGCCTGGAGATGAGGGACCATTACTAATTTACTGAAGGCTCTGTCTTCCGACCAGGTCATGAGTTCAAGCACAACAGCCACCCACCCAGGCTGCTATGGGCTAGCAGAGACCCCACACAGATGCAGGTCCCCTCTTCCCTCCCACCAGGGAGGCTCTGCTGCCCTCTGTCTGCAGGGCAGGAGGAAAGGGACTGGGCCCACGGTTGCTGGCTCTTCTCCCTGTAGTAGAGTGGGTCAAAAAATCCTCTTCAGAGTCCTCTGAACCCTGAGCTCAGCATCCTTCTCACCTCCCACCTTCACTCTCCTCTCCTCCCCATCCTCAGTATTCAGGTCTATCCCTCTTCATGGACCCCTCTCTGGAGTCCTGTCTGACCCACTGCTGGCCCCCTGCCCCTTTCCCTACCTGCCTTCTCCCCCTGGAAGTGGGGCAAAGCCTGGTGATGTATGGAGGCCATGCTCCTCCTGGTCCTGGTGAGGGAGTGGGCAGGACAGCTGCTCCTGAGCACCCACCCTGGGGCTGAGCTCCAGGGATGCCCATCATGGAGAAGGTATGTTAGATCATGATGACCATAATTTAAAAGCCCAACAGCCATCAGTGTTTTGTGCTTTGTGACCTCATATACCTTTCCAGCAATTCTATGATGTAAACACCATAATTCCCCTCGCCCTTATTTTTTATAGTTAGGTAAGCTGGGGCACAGAGACTATAGTTAGGTAAGCTGGGGCACACAGAGAGGTGAAGTAACTTGTCCAAGATCACGTAGTGATCTTGGCAAAGCTGTTTTGTTTTTATTTGTGCAAGATAGGGGTACTATAAAAAAACAAACAGAAAATCACAATAATATTATCACATCTCCCATGTTAACAGTGATTTCTGAAGAAGTATCCTGGCCAGTGTCACACATGCAGCTCTCAAGTGGCAAAGCCGGGACCTGGGTCCTTGGCTCATACCATCTACCTCTCTGTGCAGGTGGGACAGGTACCTGTAAACTGTCCCAACTCAGACCTGGGTGCTACACCTGTTACCAAGGTCCTGTCCCCTGGATGCTTCAGAAATGACCCAGCATTTCGGCCCTGAAACCTCAAAAATGAGAGGCGGAAAATGCAGCAGCATTCTTACCTCGACATGTGTTCTCACTCTCATTCCGGAAGACCGCTGCCCCAGAGACAGGCTCATAGCCTGGGCTGCATGTGCAGTAGTAGCCCCCTTCCGTGTTCAGGCAGTCTGCTGAGCTTCCGCAGTCCACTGGTGAGGGTGGTCCACACTCGTTGATGTCTGGAACACAACAAGGCAAAGGGTCACTGCCCAAAGATGTGTGTCCCCTCAAGACAGAGATCCCATCCCTACCTGACTCTGCAGCACTGGGCCTGAGATGTAATCCATGTCTTTTTGGAACGATTTAGACTCTTGGTCAGTACTGCTGAATCTAGGATGCAGCTGCAATAAGCCATCCCTGAAGCTTGTGCAGTCAGCTCTGATCTTCCTAGCCCTCTGACTGGCACCCCAGATTGGGACACAGTGGGCAGTGCTGAAGCGGGGAGTGGGTAGAAGTTCGGCATCTCCCTCCTCAGTCCCGAGAGGACAAACTGAGGCTCAGACTCCAGACTCTGGAAGACCTAGCTCCTCTCCAGGAAGCCAGGATTATTTATGTCTCATCTCTCCACCTTTGCATCTTTTTGTTTTTCTTTTTTCTGTGCTTGACTGTCCTGAGCACAAAGACGGAAGCACCCATTGAATATCCATGTCTCCCATGGGTACTGGTCTGTACCCCACATTCTCTGCATGTCCTGCCACCACCCCAAGTCTTCGTACCATCACAGCTCTCCAAGGGGTCCGTGAAGATCTCCCCAGAGGAAGAAATGAATCCTGGAGCGCAGCGGCAGGCGGTGCCATTGACACATGAGGAGTTCGGAGGGCACTGCAGAGCGCAGGCTGTGAGGGGCAGAAGTGGGGATGGAGACTGTCATCAGAAGTTCCCGAGAATGAAAGAAAGCTATCCTCTGGGGGTCCATGGGCAGAAGAAGGGAAGGAAGCATGAAATGGGGGGAAGGGAGAGAGGAAGGGGGAGAGACAATGCTATCGAAAGGGGAAGAGCTCAGAACACTCTGGGCATTTGGGTAGAAGAAACAACCCTTGTTCCCAGAGAACCACTTCTGAACCTCACTTGAAAAATAAGTCTCCTTCTCTCTCTTGTCGGTGAGAGAACCCAGACCCTGGCATGCATTCTCCATCTTTCCCCAGACTCACCTTTACTGTTCTGGGCTGTAGGTCCCATTGGATACAGCAGCAGCACCAAGAGTCCTGGGGCAGAAAGACAGAGATGACAAAGATAGGTAAATGGAGCTTCAATTTCAACCCTTTCCATGTGGCCACTGCCTCCTGGGGAGATGGTGGTGTCTCCACTGCCCACCACTTTCCAGCAGCCTCCCCAAGGTTCCTGTGCTTTGCACAGAACTGAGGACTCTGCCTTTCCCCTGCATCTCCTGGGACCCCCCAAGGAATTAGTTACTGACAGGCACAGCCCTCATGGAACCTCAGGTGCTAGATGTAAACGGACAGAGTATACACAGCTGAGGACAAGAACACATCTTAGAAACTCCAACCTCTCCCAAATGAGGGGGCATATTTGAAGAAGGAAGAAAGTCCTCAGATTGGTGTCTTTGCCCATACTAAAGTTCTTGGTCCTCTGGCAATGGCTGAAATCTCTCTGGATTTCTCTCCAGGATGGTCTCTCCTGTTCAAGTTACATGTTTCAGGACACATAGGAAGAGCATGGATATTGCAGTCCAGGTTTGGAGTTAGACAGTCCAAGCCCTACCTCATGATGATGTCAGCAGGACATGGAACCCTGGAATCAGGAGAGGGTGAGGACAGGTAGATATGAGAGCTAAGGTATCTGCAGGTAGATCCAGTCTGCCCTGGATTAAGTGGTTTCTCTAGGTTCAGCAGCTGTGGCTGCTATGTTTCCCTGCAGATGAGCTCCTGGCCTTTCTAGAGTGCACTGAGGTCACAGCTCCTCTCTTTGATCTCAGTTCAGCCCTGAAATGAATCACTGACAGCATCAGGCTTTGTGATATGAAACCACTGTGTGTGTAAAGTGATCAAGTCTACCCTACAATCAGTACGCAGTCTGTCATCCCATCCAAGTTAGCAGTTGAACCCTAAGAAAATCTTTTCACAGCTGTGTGCCTTACAGGATCTTTCTTCTTAGGAAAAGATAAAAAAGAATTCCTCTTCCAGGCTTTACTGCCATTTCAACACTATTATGTGACAGAGGATCCTAGTGGAGAATGGATTTGAAGACCCAAGTCTGCATACACACTTTCACTTGGTGGTCACTTGTCTTTCGAAATCCCACTGTCCTTTGAATCACAATTTCCCTAATGCAAAGTGAGTTGTTGTTCTGTTGCTAAGTCGTGTCCACCTCTTTGTGGCCCCATAGACTGCAGCACATCAGGCTCCTCTGTCCTCCACTACCTCCCAGAATTTGCTCAACCTCATGTCCATTGAGTCAATGATGCTATCCAGCCATCTCCTCTTCTATTGCCCCCTTCTCCTCATGCCCTTGATTTTTCTTAGCATCAGGGTTTTTTTTCCAATGTGTCAGCTCTTTGCATCAGGAAGCCTAAGTATTGGAGCTTCAGCTTCAGCATCAGTCCTTTCAATGAATATTCAGAGTGGATTTTCTTTAGAATTAACTGGTTTGATCAAATGAGTGCAATGGTAGTAGTAGCATAATAGCATGAGCTTTATTTCAGTTGTATATGACGGAAGACTAATAAGGTTTAGTTGATATTATGGTTAATTTCATGTAGCCTTGTGGCTGGGCTGCTGTACCCACATATTTGGTCTCACACTAGTCTAGATATTGCTGTGAAGGTTTTACATGAACTAGCATTGTTTGGCAGGAAAAATAATTTCTTTCATCTTTATCTTATATTGGACCATAGTTGATTAACAATGTTAGGTTAGTTTCAGGTGTATAGCAAAGTGATTCAGTTATAGATGTATCTATTCTTTTGTAAATTATTTTCCCATTTAGGCTATTACAGAATATTGAGCAGAGTTCCTTGTGCTATGCAGTAGGTGCTTGTTGATTATCCATTTTAAATATAGCAGTGGGTACATATGAATCCCAAACTCCCAATCTATCTTTCATCCCCCACTTCCCCCCGTAATCATAAGCTTATTTTCTAAGTCAGTGAGTCTGTTTCTGAGTTAACATTTAAATTAGTAGACTCTGAATAAAGCACATTGCTGCTGCTACTAAGTCGCTTCAGTTGTGTCCGACTCTGTGTGACCCCATAGATGGCAGCCCACCAGGCTCCCTCATCCCTGGGATTCTTTAGGCAAGAATACTGGAGTGGGTTGCCATTTCCTTCTCCAATGCATGAAAGTGAAAAGTCAAAGTGAAGTCACTCAGTCATGTTGGACTCTTCGCGACCCCATGGACTGCAGCCTACCAGACTCCTCCATCCATGGGATTTTCCAGGCAAGAGTACTGGAGTGGGGTGCCATTGCCTTCTCCAAATAAAGCACATTACCCTCCATAATTTAGGTGAACCTCATCCAATCAGTTGAAGGCCTAAGAGGAAAAAGAAAATTGACCTCCTTGAAGAAAAAAGAAATCGCTTCTGGAGGCCCTTGAATGTGAGATGCAACATCAGGTCATCCTGGGTTTCCAGTGTGCTGCTCGTCCTTGAGATTTTTGGACTTTCCAACCTCCACAATTTCTTGAGTCAGTTTCTTAAATAAAATCCTTTCTCACCTCTACAGATTCATCCTATTGGTTCTGTTCCTCTTGAGAACCCGGGCTAATGCAGGTGGTAAAATGAGAAATCTTAGTTACGTTTCACTAGGAATGCATTTCACCAACTTGGGACTTTCCTGGTAGTCCAATGGGCAAGAATCTGCCTGCCAATGCAGAGAATGCAAGTTTGATTCCAGGTCTGGATGGTCCCACATGCTGCAGAACAACTTAACCCCATGAGCCACAGCTACTGAAGCCCACACACCTAGAGCCCATGCTCTGCAATGAGAAGCCACCAGAGTTTGGAGGAGAATGGGTTCATATAGATGTATGGCTGAGTCCCTTTGCTGCCCACCTGGAAATATCATAAGTTTGTTAATTTGCTATGAAAAGTAAAAGGGAAAGCCACTCAGTTGTGTCCAACTCTTTGGACCCCATGGACTATACAGTCCATGGAATTCTCCAGGGCAGAATAGTAGAGTGGGCAGCCTTTCCCTTCTCCTGGGAATCTTCCCAACCCAGGAATCAAACTCAGGTCTCCCACATTGCTTGCAATTCTTTACCAGCTGAACGACAGTGGAAGCCCAAGAATACTGGAGTGGCTAGCCTATCCATTAATAAGCTATATGCCAATATGAAATACAAAGTTTTTTAAAAGAGAGAGTTGGGGGCGGTCCTAAGATGGCGGAGGAGTAGGACGGGGAGACCACTTTCTCCCCCACAAATTCATCGAAAGAGCATTTGAACGCTGAGTAAATTCCACAAAACAACTTCTGAATGCTGGCAGAGGACATCTGGCACCCAGAAAGGCAGCCCATTGTTTTTGAAAGGAGATAGGACAAAATATAAAAGATAAAAAGAGAGACAAAAGAGGTAGGGACAGAGATCTGTCCCTGGAAGGGAGTCTGAAAAAAGAGAGACGTTTCCAAACACCAGGAAACACTCTCACCAGTGGGTCTGTGGCAAGTCTTGGAATCTCAGAAGGCAACATAACTGGGAGGACAAATAAATAAATAAATACATAAATAATTAAATCCCACAGATTCCATGCCTAATGTCAACTTCGAGTGGAAAAGCAGCTCAGATGCTGGCATCCACCGCTAGAAAGCGGGGAAGGGGCTGGGCAGGGAGGCGTGGGCTGCATTGCTTAGGGTAAGGACAAGGCCTGAATGCCCTGAAAGGCAATCTGAGGGAACTAACATGAGATATCAACCCAGACTGGGGGATAGCCAGAGAGAGGGGTGGGGGAGGAGGAGGGGAAGAGAGAGAGAGAGAGAGAGAGACAGAGAGAGAACTATCCCACGAAAAGCCCTAACCTAAGACACTGCCAGGCGTGCTCACAGAACAAAGGATTGAGCAGAGCTAGCCAGCTGCAGACCAGCCCATCCCCGACCAGAGACAAGCAGGCGGGGGCAGCCAGAGCTGGAAGGGTGCAATTGTGGCTCCAGAGAGGCATCCTCTACCAAACTGCAAGCAGGCTTCATTGCTAACCAAGATTTCTTGGGATTCTAGATGGTTGACATCCACTGGGAGGGTCATAGCTAGAGATCAGCTCCCCAGAAGAGACACACGGCACATCTGAGAAAATGCGCCCATTGTACACCAAGAAAACTGAGCAGCTGGGACGGGGGGAGAGGATAAGATGCAACCCCAACCTGGGGGTGACTGTGCTCACCAAGCACTTGATCACCTGAGCTGCTTGGACCTGGGAAGTGTACAATATGCAGGCCCAACCCAGTCTGTTCCTCTGTGGAGTACTCGAGAACCTGAACCTAAGCGGCTTAGGCCTGGGAAGTGCACACAACCCAAGGCCCGCCTCAGACAGTTCCCGAAAGAGCAACCTAGAGCCTGAGAAGTGTAGACCATGAAAGCTCACATGCTGTGAGTGGGGGCAAACCCAGTGTGGCCGAGACACTGCGAGCACTCCCCACACACGCCAGTGATATTTGTTTGCAGTGTTCCTCCATCCCCCACAGCACGCCTGAACAAGTGAGCCTAAAAAAGTAATGACCATCGCCCCCTTCTGTCAGGGCAGAAATTAGACACTGAAGAGACCAGCAAACAGAAGAAGCTAAAATAAACAGAAGGAACCGCTTTGGAAGTGACAGGTGTGAAAGATTAAAACCCCATAGTTAGCACCGACTACATAGGAAGGGGCCTATAGATCTTGAGAAGTATAAGCTGGATCAAGGAACTATCTGAAAATGAATTGACCCCACACTGTCCGCAAGACTTCCAGATAAATTCCTAGATATATTTTTACTATTATCATTATTTAAATTAAAAAAATTAAAAAAATTTAAGTCCTCTATTAGTCCTTTAATTTTCATTTTTATAGCCTACTATTACCTTGAAAAAAAAAGACCCTATTTTTAAAACAAACTTCACCTATATATTTTATAATTTTTGTGACTTTGTTCTGGTTTTTTAATATTGTATTCTTGAGAGTCTAACCTCTACCCTAGATTATTAATCTTTGCATTTTGGTATTTGTTAGACCCTGGTGGCTCAAACAGTAAAGTGTTGCCTGCAAGGCGGGAGACCTGGGTTCGATTCCTGAGTCGGGAAGATCCCCTGGAGAAGGAAATGGCAATTCACTCCAGCACTCTTGCCTGGAAAATCCCATGGACGGAGGAGCCTGATAGGCTACAGTCCATGGGGCCGCAAAGAGTCGGACATGACTGAGCAACTTCAGTTTCACTTTCAATTTCTATCAATTTTGTACCTTTAAGAACCCAATCTTTAGTACCCAGTTTTACTTGGGAGCGAGATTACTAGCTGGACTGCTCTCTCTCCATTTTGACTCTCCTTTTTCTCCACCAGGTCTCCTCTATCTCCTCCCTCCCCCTTCTTTTCTCTATCCAACTCTGTGAATCTCTTTGTGTGTTCTGAGCTGTGGAAAACACTTAACTGATTACTGGCTGGATCTGTCTCTCTCCTTTAGATTCCCCTTTTTATCCTCTTGGCCATCTCTGTCTCCTTTCTCCTTCTTCTCTTCTCTGTGTAACTCCATGAACATCTCTGAGCGGTCCAGATTGTGGAGAGCACATAGGGAAGTGATTACTAGCTAGATTGCTCTCTCCTCTTTTGATCCCCCATTGTCTCCTCCTGGTCACCTTTATCTCCCTCCTCCCTCTTCTCTTCTCCATGTAACACTGTGAACCTCTCTGGGTGTACCTCACTGTGGAGAAACTTTTCATCATTAACCAAGATGTTTTATTATTGGTGCTATATAGATGGAAAAGTCTTGAGGCTACTGTAAGAATAAGACTGAAAACCAGAGGCAGGAGGCTTAAGTCCAAAACCTGAGAATACCAGAGAACTCCTGACTCCAGGGAACATCAATCAATAAGAGCTCATCAAAAGCCTCCATACCTACACTGAAACCAAGCACCACCCAAGAGCCGACCAGTTCCAGAGCAGGACATACCATGCAAACTCTTTAGCAACACAGGAACATAGCCCTGAGCTTCAATATATGGGCTGCACAAAGTCACACCAAACCCATAGATATCTCAAAACTCATTACTGGGCACTTCATTGCACTTCAGAGAGAAGAAATCCAGCTTCATCCACCAGAAAACCGACACAAGATTTCCTAACCAGGAAACTTTGACAAGCCACCCGTCCAACCCCACCCACAGTGAGGAACCTCCACAATAAAGAGGGACCACAAACTGCCAGCATACAGAAAGGCCACCCGAAACAGAGCAATATAAACAAGATGCAAAGGCTGAGAAATACTCCGCAACTAAAGGAACAGGATAAATGCCCACCAAACCAAACAAAAGAGGAAGAGATAGGGAATCTACCTGATAAAGAATTCCAAATGATGATAGTGAAAATAATCCTAAATCTTGAAAACAAAATGGAGTTACAGATAAATAGCCTGGAGACAAGGATTGAAAAGATTCAAGAAATGTTTAACAAGGGCCTAGAAGAAATAAAAAGGGGTCAATATATAATGAATAATGCAATAATAAGATAGAAAACACTCTAGAGGGAACCAAAAGTAGGATAACGGAGGCAGAAGATAGGATAAGTGAGGTAGAAGATAGAATGGTAGAAATAAATGAAGCAGAGAAGAAAAAAGAATTAAAAGAAATGAGGACAACCTCAGAGACCTCGGGGACAATGTTAACCACCCCAACATTCGAATCATATGAGTCCCAGAAGAAGAAGATGAAAAGAAAGACCATGAGAAAATACTTGAGGAGATAATAGTTGAAAACTTCTCTAAAATGGGGAAGGAAATAGCCACCCTAGTCCAAAAAACCCAGAGAGTTCCAAACAGGATAAACCCAAGGCGAAACACCCCAAGACACATATTAATTAAATTAAACAAAGATTAAACTCAAAGAACAAATATTAAAAGGAGCAAGGGAAAAACAATAATAACACACAAAGGGATTCCCATAATGATAAGAGCTGATCGTTCAATAGAAAGTGTTCAGGCCAGAAGGGAATGGCAGGACATACTTAATGTGATGAAAGAGAAAAACCTACAACCCAGATTACTGTACCCAGCAAGGATCTCATTCAAATATGAAGGACAAATCAAAAGCTTTACAGACAAGCAGAAGCTGAGAGAATTCAGCACCACCAAATGCTAAAGGATCTTCTCTAGACAGGAAAGACAGAAAAAGTGGATAAACTCGAACCCAAAACAACAAAGTAAATGGCAACTGGATCATACTTATCAATAATTACCTTAAACGTAAATGGGTTAATGTACCAACCAAAAGACAAAACGGGCTGAATGGATACAAAAACAAGACCCCTATATATGTTGTCTACAAGAGACCCACCTCAAAACAAGGGAAACATACAGACTGAAAGTGAAGGGCTGCAAAAAGATATTTCATGCAATTGGAGACCAAAAAAGAAAAAAAAAATACAAAGCAGGAGTAGCAATACTCATATCAGATGAAATAGACTTTGAAAGAAAGGCTGTGAAAAGAGACAAAGAAGGATACTACATAATGATCAAAGGATCAATCCAAGAAGAAGATATAACAATTATAAACATATATGCACCCAACATAGGAGCATTGCAATATGTAAGGCAAATGCTAAGAAGTGAAAAGGGGGAAATTAACAATAACACAATAATAGTGGGAAATTTTTTTACCTCGCTCACACCTATGGATAGATCAACTAAATAGAAAATTAACAACGAAACACAAACTTTAAATGATACAATAGCCAGTTAGACATAACTGATATCTATAGGACATTTCACCCCAAGACAATGAATTTCACCTTTTTCTCAAGTGCACATGGAACCTTCTCCAATTTAGATGACATCCTGGGCCATAAATCTAGCCTTGGTAAATTAAAAAAAAAGAAAATCACTCCAAGCCTCTTTTCTGATCACAATGCAGTAAGATGAGATGTCAATTACAGGAGAAACACTATTAAAAATTCCAAAATATGGAGGCTGAACAACACGCTGCTGAATAACCAATAAATCACAGAAGAAATAAAAAAGAAATCAAAATATGTACAGAAATGAATGAAAATTAAAACACAACAACCCCATGCCTATGGGACACTTTAAAAGCGGTGCTAAGGGGAAGGTTCATAGCAGTACAAGCTTACCTCAATAAACAAGAAAAAAGTCAAATGAATAACCTAACTCTACACTTAAAGTAACTAGAAAAGGAAGAAATGAAGAACCCCAGGGTTAGCAGAAAGGAAAGACATCTTAAAAATTAGGGCAGAAATAAATGCAAAAGAAACAAAGGAGACCATAGCAAAAATCAAGAAAGCCAAGCTGGTTCTTTGAGAAGATAAATACAATTGGCAAACCATTTTCCAGGCTCATCAAGAAACAAAGGAAGAAGAATGAAATCAACAAAATTAAAAATGAAAATGGAGAGATCACAATAGACAGGATCATAAGAGAATACTATCAGCAGCTATATGCCAATAAAATGGAAAACTTGGAAGAAATGGACAAATTCTTAGAAAAGCACAACTTTCCAAAACTGAACCAGGAAGAAATAGAAAATCCTAAGAGACCCATCACAAGCATGGAGATTGAAACTGTAATCAGAAATCTTCCAGCAAACAAAAGCCCAGGACCAGACGGCTTCACAGCTGAATTCTACCAAAAATTTAGAGAAG
>NW_024080470.1:27674-54848 GCF_014754425.2 Oryx dammah
CATTCTATGAGGCCACCATCACCCTAATACCAAAACCTGACAAAGATACTACAAAAAAGGAAAACTACAGGCCAATATCACTGATGAACATAGATGCAAAAATCCTCAACAAAATTCTAGCAATCAGAATCCAACAACACATTAAAAAGATCATACACCATGGCCAAGTAGGCTTTATCCCAGGGATGCAAGGATTCTTCAATATCCACAAATCAATCAATGTAATTCACCACATTAACAAATGGAAAACTAAAAGCCATATGATTATCTCAATAGATGCAGAGAAGGCCTTTGAGAAAATTCAACATCCATTTATGATAAAAACTCTCCAGAAAGCAGGAATAGAAGGAACATGCCTCAACATAATAAAAGCTATATATGACAAACCCAGGGCAAACATTATCCTCAATGGTGAAAAATTGAAAGCATTTCCCCTAAAGTCAGGAACAAGACAAGGGTGGCCACTTTCACCACTACTATTCAACATAGTTCTGAAAGTTTTGGCCACAGCAATCAAAGCAGAAAAAGAAATAAAGGAATCCAAATTGGAAAAGAAGTAAAACTCTCCCTGTTTGCAGATGACATGATCCTCTACATAGAAAACCCTAAAGACTCCACCAGAAAATTACTACAGTTAATCAATGAATATAGTCAAGTTGCAGGATATAAAATCAACACAGAGAAATCCCTTGCATTCCTGTACACTAATAATGAGAAAGTAGAAAAAGAAATTAAGGAAACAATTCCATTCACCATTGCAACAAAAAGAATAAAATACTTAGGAATATATCTACCTAAAGAAACTAAAGACGTATATACAGAAAACTATAAAACACTGGTGAAAGAAATCAAAAACGACACTAATAGATGGAGAAATATACCATGTTCATGATCAGAACAATCAATATAGTGAAAATGAGTGTACTACCAAGCAATCTACAGATTCAATGCAATCCCTATCAAGCTACCAGCGGTATTTTTCACAGAACTAGAACACATAATTTCAAGATTTGTATGGAAATACAAAAAACCTTGAATAGCCAAAGCAATCTTGAGAAAGAAGAATGGAACCAGAAGAATCAGCTTGCCTGACTTCAGGCTCTACTACAAAGCCACAGTTATCAAGACAGTATGGTACTGGCACAAAGACAGAAATATAGATCAATGGAACAAAATAGAAAGCCCAGAGATGAATCCACACACCTATGGACACCTTATCTTTGACAGAGGAGGCAAGAATACACAATGGAGTAAAGACAATCTCTTTAACATGTGGTGCTGGGAAAACTGGTCAACCCCTTGTAAAAGAATGAAACTAGATCACTTTCTAACACCACCCACAAAAGTAAACTCAAAATGGATAAAAGATCTAAATGTAAGACCAGAAACTATAAAACTCCTAGAGGAGAACATAGGCAAAACACTCTCCGACATAAATCACAGCAGAATCCTCTCTCATCCACCTCCCAGAATTCTGGAAATAAAAGGAAAAATAAAAAAATGGGATCTAATTAAAATTAAAAGCTTCTGCACAACAAAGGAAAATATAAGCAGGTGAAAAATCAGCCTTCGGAATGGGAGAAAATAATAGCAAATGAAGCAACTGACAAACAACTAATCTCAAAAATATACCAGCAACTCATGCAGCTCAATTCCAGAAAAATAAACGACCCAATCAAAAACTGGGCCAAAGAAGTAAATAGACGTTTCTCCAAAGAAGACATATGGATGGCTAACAAACACATGAAAAGATGCTCAACATCACTCATTATTAGAGAAATGCAAATCAAAACGACAATGAGGTACCACTTCACACCAGTCAGAATGGCTGTGATCCAAAAGTCTGCAAGCAATAAATGCTGGAGACGGTGTGGAGAAAAGGGAACCCTCTTACACTGTTGGTGGGAATGCAAACTAGGACAGCCACTGTGGAGAACATTGTGGAGATTCCTTAAAAAACTGGAAATAGAACTGCATTATGACCCAGCAATCCCACTGCTGGGCATACACACCGAGGAAACCAGAATTGAAAGAGACACATGTACCCCAATGTTCATCGCAGCACTGTTTATAATAGCCAGGACATGGAAACAACCTAGATGTCCATCAGCAGATGAATGGATAAGAAAGCTGTGGTACATATACACAATGGAGTATTACTCAGCCATTAAAAAGAATACATTTGATTCAGTTCTAATGAGATGGATGAAACTGGAGCCTATTATACAGAGTGAAGTAAGCCAGAAAGAAAAACACCAATACAGTATACTAACACATATATATGGAATTTAGAAAGATGGTAATGATGACCCTGTATGAGAGACAGCAGAAGAGACACAGATGTGTAGAGTGGACTTTTGGACTCTGTGGGAGAGGGAGAGGGTGGGATGATTTGGGACAATAGCATTGAAACATGTATACTATCATGTAAGAAATGAATTGCCAGTCTATGTTCGATGGAAGATGCTTTGGACTGGTGCACGGGGATGATCCAGAGAGATGATATGGGGTGGGAGGTGGGAGGGAGGTTCAGGTTTGGGAACTCATGTACACCCGTGGAAGATTCATGTCAATGTATGGCAAAACCAATACAGTATTGCAATGTAAAATAAAGTAAAAATAAAAATTTAAATTAAAAAAAAGAAATAAGCTAAAAATGAGCATATAAACCTACATCTCGACCAACACAGTACTGAATGCTGGCAAACATTTATCACAACACAGGGAAAAATTAATAAAAGGAAATACAGTTCAGTCCTGAAAGGGTTAAATAGAAACCCTAATATATTATTGTTTCTACCACGTTACAGCACTTGAAAACAAAGTCAAAAGTCTGGCACAGAAAATTACACACATTTGTTCAATATTCACCAGAAATACAGCTGCTTTTGAAATGAAAAGTAAGTAACTTAGTTAATAATTGAATAACATTTTGATTCAAAAAGAACCCCACCACCCCCACCCCCTAATGGATTATCTGATTAAACATGAATAGTTTAGTTCTTAAAAACTGTTGACAATTTCCTGTGAGGGCACAGACAGTACTAGTTTTGTAAAAAAAAAAAAACAAAAACCAGTTAATATCGCAAATAAGTCTGTGCAGTAAGAGTGACAAATAGTTTACCAGTTAATACGCACATACAGATATCTTGTCATGGTTTAAGAAAAGTCAGCAGCAGATTATACTAGTGTTCAACTCTGAAACCATTCAAAATAAAAAGGGCATTTTACATTGATAGCTTTTTGTTTGCCTTCTCAATTTATGTAATCAATTAAAACAATATATTTGTAAGAGATAGCTTCTATGCATATTTTCAGAAACTGCATAGAATCATAAAAGCACAGGATATACTTCTAAAACATGACTTAAAAAAAAATCTTGAACGTACTATACTTTAACTGAAGTGGTTACCATTCTGAGAGCCTTTATGAGGGAAAATGATCAGCATCTCTAATAATGCCACAATTGGAGGAAGGGCCACGTTCTACAATACTATAACTGGAGGACGAGACTCTTGTAAATTATATACTGAAAATAATTCACAAAAATATTTTAAGCAGCTGACAAAAGAACTACTGATAAACGATAAGCCATAGCAGACAAATCATTTCAGTTTGTGGTATGTAGAAGGGCATAAAACAGTGGCAGGGGTTGGAGGTGGGGGCCTGTAGGAGTATACTCTTAAATCTTAAAAAAAGAACCAACAATGAAAAGGGTTTACAGTCCAATATTTCAATTATCTTATTAAAATAAACAGAGCCAAAATTAGACATAGTTAGTAAAAAAGCAAACGTTCATTTTAATAAAGTCATAAACTTGAAAAAAATATTTTGAGTTGCAATGCTGGGCAGGAATAGTTTGTGCTTCAAAAGCATCTTATTTGTTATCAGTCAATTTAATATAAATTGGTAACTAAATAACAAACTTGGGAAGTGGAGGAAACATGTGGCCCATTTCAGCAGCACGGAAAACATTTCTGCGCTCTGAACAAAAAGCACTGTGTGAAGGCTACTTCCAGATTCAACAGAGTGCACAATAAGTACTACTCAGAAATAAGCAAGCTTGCAAGAAAAAGCCAGTAAACAGGTAAAAGAAAGAAAGATAAGGCCACAAAGAATTCTGCCCTTGGTCACTGAAACAGATTTAAAGTATGAGGCAGGATTAGCTTACAAGAGAAGCTAGTGACGGGAGCAGACTTAAAGAGAGAAAGGCTATATATAGCATAATGCAGCCTACTAATTACGTTTTAGTAATTAAAAAGGCTTGGAGTAAAGAAAAGACCACAATAACTTTAACTACGTGTTTTACAAATGACTTCACCATTGAAAACTGTGGAAAAAGTGATTTCAAGATGTTAGGAACTATATTTACAATGGCATAGTCTGAGCAAAAGAATGAGTCATGAAGATTTATCAAAGTTGTGGGGTGGGAATGGGGGGAAGCTACTAATGATGATGTTTTAACAAGCCTACAGGTGGAAACGTTTCAAAATAACCCAGGACACCAGCAAGACAATTTCTGTATGGAAAGATATGCAGGAAGTTACAGTTTTGCCTCCTTACGGTACCTGTGGCTTCTGTTTTATGGGACAGGAAAAGCTTACCACAATCTAGAGGTAGTTTTTACTCAAAGAAGGATGATTGTATTACTAGATCATGTCCTGTAACAGAAATTTTTAAACAAAGAATATAACTATTGATAATGACATGGAGAAACTGAAACCCTCATATATTGCTAGTTGGGATGTAAAATGGTCCAGAAGCTTTGGAAACCAAGTGGTGGTTTGTCAGAAGGCTAACCAGATCTTCCATTTGACCCCAGGATTCTACTTGTAGAGTAGATATATAACCAGGAAAAATGAAACTTGTACATATATGTTTGTAGTGATCTCATTCACAATAGCTTTACAAAGAGGTAAATAATCTAAATGTCTATCAGCTGATGGATGGATAGACAAAATGTGACATGTCCATATAATGGAATATTATTTGCAAAATGATAGCAAGAAAAACAACAACAAAAATTGAGCTCATGATACATGCTATGATATGAATGAACCTTGAAAACTTCAGGCTAAGTAAAAACATCCACAAAAGACCACATGCATAACTGCATTTATATGAAATATCCAATAGAGACAGAAAGTAGAGAAGTATTTTTCAGGGGTTGGGGCAGAGGAGTGGGTAGAAGGAATGAGAAGTGAATTTTATTGTGTATGAGGTTTCTTTGGGGAGTTGAAAATGTTGTAAAATTAGACTGTGATGATAGCTGCACTAATAGTCACTATCTGTGACTATTCTAAAAACCACTGATTTGTACACTTTTAAAGGGTGAATTTTGAAGTGAGTGAGTGAAAGTTGCTCAGTCATGTCTGACTCTTTGTGACCCCCTGGACTATTCAATCAATGGAATTCTCCTGGCCAGAATACTGGAGTGGTAGCCTTTCCCTTCTCCAGGGTTTCTTCCCACTTCAGGGATTGAACCCAGGTCTCCCACATCTCAGGCAGATTCTTTACCAACTGAGCCACAAGGGAAGCCCTACAATATATGTAGTGTATGTCAATAAAACTGCAAAAACATTGTCTAATATTAAAAGCTGAAAATAAAAGTGTAAGCTAAGAAGCTTGACTCTGAGTTTGAATTAAGCTTGGCTACCTACTAAACTGAATTAAACTGTACACGTTTCCTCATGTACTTAAACTATTTGTGCCTCAGTTTACTTATCTGTAAAGTGGGGTGAATTACAGTGTCTACCTCATAGTATTGTTATGAGGATTAATTGAATTAACATACATTAAAATGGTTAGAAAAATGCTTTGGCACAAAGTAAGCACCTTGTAAATGCTAAATTATGATAGAGTCTATTATTTTAATTATTTATATCAGCTCTACTATTACAAATGAAAAATTGAAACATCCTATAGAATTAGGATAAAAAAGCAGGTTATATTTTTCTAAATGATGCCCTAAGCACTTTCTTGGATTTCCTCTTTGTTATTTCATGAACAGAGGTTGAAGGCATTCTCCTTAATTATTATCATCCTCTACCCAAGATAACCTAGGGATTATTACTTAGTGTGTATAAATTATGACCTGTCACAACCAAATACTACATTTGTTCTACAACACATGATTGTGCTGGAGAGATAAGAACAGTTGGAAGTTAATTTACCTGGTGGGTGTCCCATAAAGATGAGGCCTGGATGCTGCAGAAATGGCCACAATCACAGCCGGGACTCCGTAGCCAACAGGGAACATGGCCTTCTTAATGAACCTGTTGATACTGGAGTAGTTGACCACCGTCAGGTTGCGTGCAGAGAGGAAGAGGTGCAGCCCCACCAGCAGCATCCAGGTGAAGGAGGCCAGGTAGAGATAGTGTAAGGCACCTGCGATGACGGCACACAGCACCTGCGGGAGGAAGAAGGTGTCACCAGGAAGGACTGTCAGGGTGGAGCATGGCCCCGGTACTTCTCTAACTTGCCACTAGGGAGAACTTTGATGTAGATGAAGGGGTTGTCAACAGAGTGTTTGTCTTCTAGTTGTGGCAGTCAATGTGAAACTGGTTATTTACCAATTTAACCTTACCTGGAACCCAAGTCATTTTATTAAAGTGTCCAAAGCAGTGTGGCTCCATGAACTCAGAATCCCCTGGGGCAGGAGTATTTTGGAAAAGTATACGAACCTTGTTCTCAGTTCTATCGAAGGCTGTCAGGAAGAGCAGGTGGGCCAGGAAGAGGCAGAGCGAGAGCTGCAGTTGGAGCGAGGTGCTGGTGTTCCGGATGGCTTTGCACAGCCGGAAGGTGAGGGCCGCCAGGAGGAGGCACAGCAGAGAGAGGCTCAGCCCCACGTAGGTGATCACAGTCAGTGTGGGATCCTCCTCCTGGGACCCAGCAGAGAGGGGACCACAGTCATGTTTTCCTGCTCTGGGTCATGACCCTTCCACCATTTTTATTTTTAGACATAGAAAAATCAGAATAGGAGACCTAGATAGAGTTGGTATATTTGTGGATAGCTTTCTGCAGGTTCTGAATGTTAGAATTTTATGGGATCTGAATGATTAATTCTGCCCCTGGAAGGACAGAGGGACAGGAGAATCTTTAGTCAAGAACAAACTCTGGAACTCACAAGGGTTTATTTTCTTGTAGACTTCTGAGCATGACTCAGCCTCCTGGTTACCACAGTAGGTACACAGAGGCATGAAACTTCATGCAGAGCACCACCCTCCATCCCCACCATGTGATGGTGTGTGACAGAGTCTGTACCTGAGACTCTCTGTCTAGGTATTAACCACCTGCCTTGAAGCCACTCACACATCCCTGAAATATGCATTCTTAGCAGGGACCTAATGATTATAGGTTAGAACTGAACCTTTGATGGAGGAAGTCTACTATATTTTCTCAATGGTAGTAGCATAAAATTCATATTTTCTGCAGACCCTGAGCACCCTGCTGTGAAGACCCCTGGGGTAAACAGAATTTTAATTTGGCAACCACACCCTCATCTCCATCTTCTGCCAGATGTTCAGTCAAGAGCCAAGCCAGGTGCTGCTGTGAAGAGAGTGTTGCAGGTGAAATTCAAGCCCTCCATCACTGACTTAGAGAGTTTGTCCTGGTTGGGCCTGTTGTAACCAGAAGAGCCCTCAGAAGAGGTAGGCTCTTTGGAGAAAATGATTCAGAGTTTGAAAGAGTTCTGACATGAGGGAGTTTCTCCTGCTGATCTCCAGACAGATTCACTGGTGCAGTGTGAGAGGTCCCAGAAGAGAATTAGGACCAGAAAGAAGGCTGAGCACTGAAGAACGGATGCTTTGAATTGCGGTGCTGTAGAAGACTTCTGAGAGTCCCTCGGACAGCAAAGAGATCAAACCAGTCAGTCCTAAAGGAAATCAACCCTGAATATTCATTGGAAGGACTGAGCTGAAGCTCCAATACTTTGGCCCCTGATGCGCACGGAGTCCACTCATTGGAGAAGACCCTGATGCTGGGAAAGAATGAAGGCAAAAGAAGGGACAGCCGAGGATGAGATGGTTTGGTGGCATGAATGTCTCAGTGGATATGAATCTGAGCAAAATCTGGGAGATCCTGAAGGACAGGGGAACCTGTCATGCTATAGTATATGAGGTCGCAAGGTGTGGGACATGACTTAGCAACTGAACAACAGCAACAGATGAGAAGGAATGCAGGCAACCATGGGAACTGAGCCTGGTTCTCTGCTGCCAGAGATAAAGAAAATACTACCTCAGTCCTACTAACACCAGGAACTGAAATCAGCCAGAAATCAGGGAGTTAGGGGATGACCCCAATTTTCCGACGAAAGGATTATAAGACTTGTAGGAACCTGAACAGAAAGCTCATCTGAACCATGACAATTTGCAAAGTTGAAGAAAGTATGAGACAATAATAAATCTATGCTTCTAAAGGTGCTGTGTGGGGGACAGTTTGTTACACAGCAGTAGCCCTTGAATGCTGCCTGTCCGAGGGGTCTCACCTGAACACTGTAGTAGGCCATGAGGACAGCAAAGATGCTGAGGTGGGTGCACTGGCAGGTGGTGCTGTTATCTCTGGTGCTGGTCACCCAGCAGCCTCTGGTGTCCCAGTGACCACTTCCATTCTGGCCATGTTCCCAATAAACACAGTGCACCTTCTCTCTTGGCCCAGGGGTCACTGACTGTGTTAACAGGAAGAGGAAGTAGGTGTGAGTTCGGGGTTCTGTTACTCAGAAATGCTGACCCAAAGCTGGCTCATGAAGGCCTTTCCTAAACAGTTTATGCACCCATGGCGGACCCCCCCGAAGCCCAAGGCTGGGCCCACGACTCAGGCCTGTTACTCACTCACCACTCCATCCCATCTGGACTCACATGTTGGAAGACAAAGGTGACTGGGGACCTGAGGTTCTCAGTGTCCTTGTTGGTGATAAAGGCAGATACGACATCTGACAGCAGGATGTGGGAGGTTTCCTGCAGCAAACCCCTGTGTGTCTCACGTAGAGTTGTCGGTTCCTCAGCATCCAGGACCAGAGGGGCCTCAGCCAGGAATCTGTCCATCCCTGGAGTGGACAGGAGGCCCACCACAGCAAGACCTGCAGGACAAGGCTAAGGCTGACATCTTGCAGTGCCCCAAAGGGCCTCTTCTTCTACAGATGGACTATTTCCTTCTGCCCCACCATACCCCACAATTCCCCTTAAACTTCAAAATCCCATTTGTCATATCCTTGGGCATCTTGACACACAGTGAAGACTTACCTGCTGTCTCAGCCATTACCTGAGTCACCAGAATCATGCACTGTATCCCAGGTCAGCATCATCTTTGTCTGATTCTGAATCAAGGTGATATTCCTGTAGCTTGGCGCCTGCACCGCCAGTGACAGTTCTATGAATTGTGGGAGTTAGATTAGTAATTGTGATTGTTTCGATGACTATGACACCATGCTGTTCAGTTGCTAAGTCGTGTCCAACTCTGCAACCCCATGGACTGTTTCATGTCAGGCTTCCCCGTACTTCACTAACCCATGGAGTTTGATAAAATTCATGTCCACTGAGTCAGTGATTTCTATCTAACCATCTCATACTCTGCTGCCTCTTTCTCCTTTTGCTTTCAGTCTGTCCCAGCATCAGGGTCTTTTTCAATGAGACACAGATATACTATATGTTTTTTTTTTTTTAAAATTTATTTATTTATTTTTAATTTTTACTTTACAATTCTGTATTGGTTTTGGCATAGATTGACATGAATCCACTATATGTTTTTATATAGTATATCTGTTTAATTATTATGATGGAGAGTTCCTAGCCGTCTAGTGGTTAGAACTTGGGCTTTCACTGTGGTGACCTGGGTTCAATCCCTGGTCAGGGAATTAAGATCCTGAATGCTGCATGCCATGGCCAAAAGGAAAAAAAAAAAAAAATAAACAAAAGGACTTGAGTAGATAGACATATTTCCAAGAAAAGTACAAAAATGCTCAACAATGACATAAAAATATTAATCATCCTTAGGTACTAGAGAAATGCAGATTAAACCATGATGCAGTCTCTCCTGACAGCTACTAGAATTGCTATAATGAAAGAAAAGAAAATGGAAGCAACAGGTGTCACTGACAATAAGGAGATTGGAACCCTTGTACATTGCTGTTGACAATGGCAAATGGAAAAATAGCCACTTTGGGAAAATATTTAGGTAGCTTCTCAAAAAGTTGAAAATAGAACTACCATGTAACTCAGCAATAGTGCTCCAGGCTTTGTGACTCAAATGAATGAAAATAGATATTCAAGCCAATACCTATACATCAATATGCATAGTAGCACTGTTCACAACAGTCAAAAGGTAGAAACAACCCAAATGTTTATAGGAAATATAATATATTTATTTCTATTTATAGGAACTATCCAGGGTGGAAATCCAAAGGGACAGAAAACCAGTAACTGATTGCCAGGGCTGAAGGAAAGGAGAAATTTGTGACTGTTTAGTGGACAGAGAATACCTTTGCGATTATGAAAATGTTTTAGAAATAGAGGTGAAGGTTATACACCTCTGTGAATACACTACTACACGTCTCCAAATTGTACACTCGGGTTAAAATGGTGGATTTATATTAAGTGCATTTCAACTTAATAAAACAAATCAGACTTAAATAGCAAATAATACTAGATTTATATACTTCCAAATTTATACCTTGTTTTCTTTTGAAAAGAAAGTGAAAGTATTAGTGACTCAGTTATCTTCATGATCCCGGGACTGTAGCCCACTAGACTCTTCTGTCCTTGGAATTCTCCAGGCAGGAGTACTGGGAGTGGATTGCCACTTCCTTCTTTAGGGGATATTGCTGACCCAGGGATCGAACCCAGGTATCCTGCATTGCAGGCAGATTCTTTACCGTCTGAGACACCAGGTGGTCTTGTTTTGAAGCCATTTATATTTTATCATAAATTATTCAGTATAATTATTTCCTTTGCTGATACTTCATTTTACAATGAAAGTTTAGTTTTTCATTTCTTTTTAACCTTTTTTTCTCTCTGTTTTTCACTGAAGTGCAATTGAACTAGAATATTATAATAGTTTCAGGTGTACAATACAATGATTTGATATTATCATACATTACAAAGTGATCACCACACTAACTCTAGTTACCATTCATTTCCATATATCATTGACTATGTTCCCTATGCTGAACATTGTTGGTGGTGGTTTAGTCACTACGTCGTGTCTGACTTTTGCGACGCCTTGGACTGTAGCCCTCCAGGCTCCTCTATCCATGGAATTCCCCACGCTAAGTATACTGGAGCAGGTTGCCATTTCCTTCTCCAGATTCTGTACCTTACATCCTTTTATTTATTTTACAACTACAAGTTTGTACCTATTAATCCCTCTCAACTATTTTGCCCTTAACCTTTTATTTTAATTTGTTTATGACATTAACTGGGAGATATAAGCATGGTCACTTTGCTCTAGTGGGATTGGAAGAGCAAGGAGGCAGGGAACAAGCAAAGCAGGAACCTGCGGTCAGACTCAGGTACTGACTTACCTATGCCTGCAGATGAACCGAAGGTAAGTGACCCTTTAGGCAGTGCCTTGCTCACCCCTCTCAGGACATTTTCCAGGCCAAAGAGCAGGTTAGTGACCACAAAGCGCTGCTCTGAGAAGGGCAGGGTTTTCAGGTCCCCGGGGGTCTCCAGCAGATCACCCATCTCCTGTACAATGTCCTGGGGGGATGGGGACACAAAGCCAGTAGGCCATGCATCTGAGAGGCTGTATGAAGCTATGACCCCGTCACAGAGAACAGACTAAAGACAGTGTCTGGGTGACATAGGTGGTATTGGATGGGATTCCCTGGGTGACTTTTGCCCCTGCAATCCAGACACTTAGAGGTCAAGCTTTTTCATTAGTGTCAAGGATGATGTAAACCCAATACCCAGAAATAAGGAAAGGAAAGGGCATTAGTAGGTGTGCTGTTGTGTTCTATAATCACTACAGGTGTCCACTCTTCCCACCCACCCTGTAGGAGAGAGCGCCATTGTTGTTGGGGTGTCCCCTTCCAGACCAGAGTTTCCCAAGGCTTCTGTGGGATGCTTCTACCTGCCTCCCTTGGGTCCTGCCCTTACCCGAACAGTGTTCAGGACAGAGGCCGAACTGAAGTTGCTGCGCAGATCCTGGATTCTGTTAAAGAAGTGAGAGAGTGCCTAGGGGAGAAGACAAGGTGGTCAGAGAGCCTCATGTGAGTGTGGGAGCTTGGGGGAAATGAACGGGCTTTGTGGAGAGATTTCCTGCTGCCTGTCCCTTTGGGGCCACTCACCTGGCTCTTGATTCCAGAGGGAGCAGTCCAGGTGGGGAAGGAGATCTCTGCAAGGGACAGGACAGCAGTTCATTAACTTTGGCAGTGTCTGTGTTTGCTGTGGGCGGGGCCTGGGGTCAGGGCAGTGCAGGTACCTTTACAGGTGGTGTCCTTTTGCTTATCCTGGAATCCAGGTTTAGGCTCCCAGCCTTGGCGGCAGTGGCATCTGTATGAACCCGCAGTGTTGATGCAGACGGTGGAGTTGTGACACCGATGCTCCCCGGAGCTGCACTCGTCCTTATCTGGGGCAAGAAGGTAGGAGTCAGACTCTGCCTCAGTCCTGTGAGGCCCCTGTCCTCCTTGTGGCCCTCTTTTTTCCCATATTAGTTCCCCAGGAGGTGATGCCACCTCCTGGAATCAAGGACAGCACATCCTTGAGTAGTGGATGCTGTGAAAATATATATAGGAAATGTGTAGAGTTCTGACAGACAGCAGATGAGACAAGTACAGCTTGTGAAAATACTGAAATGTCCTCTTTCCAGTTGGTAATTAGCTGTTGTCTGGGGTCCCTGGGAGCCTTCTGCTTGGTACCCCAGCTCCTTCTCTAGGAGCACCCCCACGCCTCCAAGATCTTTTCACATTTAGCCTCAAAATGCTTAACAGCTTACACAGCAGGGGACCCCCAATGATCTTTCTGTTTGGTTTGTGTGGGTACCAATGAGTACGTGGTTAGATGTTTTGAGTGTGGGTCTCCAAGAGTGTAGCATCTGAGCTCCAAACCTTCACAGACTGTGTTGTTTGGGCCTTTGGGGGACCCAGTGATAGGCTTCCAGCCGGGGCGGCAGCGGCACTCAAAGCTGCCCATGAAGTTGAGGCAGTGGGTGGAGCTGTGGCATGGGTTTCTCCAAGAGGTGCATTCATTCACATCTGAGGAAAAAGCCAGATCAGAGATACCCCCCTTCACTCACTGCCCCCATTCTTCAAGCCCCTTCTCAAATTTCTTAGCGCTTCTCTCTGAGGACACTCTCTCTTTGCAAGTTACCTGGCCTGTTTGGATATAAATGTGTGATAACATTTTCTATGTAAAAGATCCATAAGCTCAGATCCTCCCTGCAAGGTGGACAGGGCACAACTTTGTGGGTGCAGGTGTAATCCCAGACCAAGCTGAATCCTTTCACGTCTAGTGCAGGAGGCTCTGTGGGCTTCTAACCAGGGTGACTGTAGCACTGATCACAACCCACATGTGATGTGTTGGGTGAGGGGGAGGCACCACTGCCATCCGGAGCTGCATCCCTGCCTTTACTAGAACAGAACCCAGAGGACCAGTCCTGTGTCCCGGCTCCTCACTGTGCTGAGGACACAGCTCTCCTCATAGTGCTGCTGCCTCTTCATTGCCAAAGATTGTCATGGCAGCTTCCCTTAAGATGACTCCAGCTGGGACGTTGTCCCTACTTTTAAGAAGAAAATGAGGCAAAGATAGAAACTGAGTCATGGAAGCTCAATTCCCCCATCAAGGCTCTTACTCACGTTCTCTTTAGCCCTGGACCGAGGTTCCCCCTCTGAAAGCCAGAGTGACACCTCCCTCTGCTCGAATGTGGCAGATGCAGAAGGGGTGAGGTCTGGGGATATTCTTGGGAGGCAGGGAACTCTACAAAGAAACCCCAGGCCCAGAAGGCTCTGCTGTCTCCCTGGTCTGTGGTGGGACCATTTGAGGAGGTGATCCTTGGACAGGGCCCCAGCAGGCCCTTGGTGTCACAGGAACCTGAGTCTTGTCTTCCTCCTTCTTTGGGTCCCTGAACCACCTCAGCTTCTTCCCCAGCTCCAGGCCTGCCTCACACTGTCTTCTGAGGGTCTACCTGTGCAATGCCTCGGGTCCTCTGGGTTGAACTCCAAGCCGGGTGGGCACTGGCAGGTGTAGCTGCCCTCGGTGTTGATGCAGATGCTGCGGCCTTTACAGACCCTGGGTCTGTGCTGACATTCGTCCACGTCTGCAAGGGGAAGGAGAGGGTGATGCATACCTGCTGCTGTGGACAGCCTTCCGGTCTGGGTGTCAGCCACGTTTCTCAGCAAAGAAGCATCCAGAAGGGCCCACTCTCTCTTCCTTGGTGAGTGGGGGCCTCTCCTCATTCATATGGAGGTATCCTATGGATGAGCATGGTGACCCGGAAGTTCTGTCATCCAGAAGTGGCCAGAAGTGGCCCAAGTTACTCAATCTGCTATCTCTGACTCCGTGAGCCTCCCTGGCAGGAACCCAGCTGGGATAGGGGCTTCACAGCTGCCTGTGTCCCAGGCTAAAGATTTGGACAAAGGCCTGGGTGGGTCTCCTTGGTAACCGAGTACAGCTGTGTTCCTTGAGCAGGGCCCATCTTGGCTCCCGGTGATGCACTTTGTCCTGACTTCCCCAGGGCGAATGCTGCCAGCTGAGTTGTCCTTGGATCCTGCTGACCCTAGCAGGACAGCGCTCTTCCATCCATGCTAACTCTGAGACTCCAGCTCCATGGACATGGACGAAGACCCACCCCTGAGTCATGCAGCTCAAGGATGAGGCTTGCGGGCAGTTGCAGAGAAAATGAGGATGATGATAAAAAGGCCAGGGCCACCTGAGCAGTGGGCACCAGGCTGTGCTGGACAGTAGGTTTAATGTCTGGCTAGTCTGCTTTAGGGCTGTGAAGGTGCCTTATCTGATTCCCATGGAGGCATCCCCCAGACTGGCAGGAAGTGATGAGAATCCACAGCTGAGCAAGGCTCGTGATGAGTGAGGGCTGGGTGGCTGGAGCAGGGAGCAAGTGCTCATGGGCGAAGGGTGGCAGGTGTTTCTGCCATCTTGACACTTGGCCTCCCACTAGAGACGTGGACATGTGCACACTGCTGGGTGGGGCTCAACCTCCACCTTCTGTCCTCACATGGTCTGGGTCATTGTGCAGTCTGGGTTGACCTCCTTAATAGAGGGTCAGACCAGAGGAAATGGTCGCTGGTGACAACTTATCATTGAGACCAGATGGAAACCTCTTCATTTACCTGATTCTTCCAGTTGGGGGTTGGGGGTTGATGTCACCCTGCCACACCCCTGACACAACATCCTCCCAGGTCCCAGTCATCAGAGCTACCTCAGGTCCATAAACTGAAGTTACGGGAGAGGGTCAGGTGGAGCCTTGGGTGGGAAAATAAATGGAAGCTGAGCAGTTGAGATGTTGCGTCAGGGTGCCAGGAGGCATCTTCTCCAGGCAGTTGCTGGCAGGGCCAGTGATGGCTGGGGACAGTGGAGCATTCCTTGAGTCTTCCTCCTCTCACATTTCTGGATGGGGCCCCAGAGTCCACCATGACCCAGGGTCTCAGAGGCCCCAGTGGGGCCAGGTCTTCTCCCAGATGGCACTAACAGTGGCAATGAGGACAGATAGTGTTCTGGAACACACGGTGCTGTGACCACACTGAGTATCTTGAATGTCACTTCCTCTTTGAAGAAGATAAGATGCCATGTGACAGTGGGATATTCTGAACATGCAGAAGAGACCCTTTGCAGAGGTTCTGAGTCTTGGGGTTCAGAGAGGGTTGGGAGACTAGATAGGCACACAGGACAGCCGTCTGATGCCTGGAAAAGTTGAACAAGGAGCCCAGGGACCCAGCCCAGGTCTTCTTCTCATAGCAGTCCTCACAGCCTGAACATGGATGGACATGAACTTGGGTGCAGCGAGGGCTCGAATGCTGAGGTGGGGAGTGTAAGACAATCCAGCTGAGCCTGTCACAGATCTAGGTCTTTGGCAGAAGGTTGTGATGCAAAGCAGCAGGCGGGTGTCTCCCTGTCATCCACCTTGAAGTTTGTTGAGGTCCCCTCCCACTTCAGTCTTCTACATCTATGTCTCCGGAGGGTCTCACAACAATGGGTGAGCAGCCCCCTTAGTGCAGACACACTGAGTGGGATCAATGATCACCATGTGCAGTTGTGCAGGTTGCTCACTGCACAAGAGTATCTGGCCAAGGAGGCAAATTGGGGGAGGAAAGTCAACTCAATCTCCATTCTCCAAACACACAGTAAGCCTGGAGATGAGGGACCATTACTAATTTACTGAAGGCTCTGTCTTCTGACCAGGTCATGAGTTCAAGCACAACAGCCACCCACCCAGGCTGCTATGGGCTAGCAGAGACCCCACACAGATGCAGGTCCCCTCTTCCCTCCCACCAGGGAGGCTCTGCTGCCCTCTGTCTGCAGGGCAGGAGGAAAGGGACTGGGCCCACGGTTGCTGGCTCTTCTCCCTGTAGTAGAGTGGGTCAAAAAATCCTCTTCAGAGTCCTCTGAACCCTGAGCTCAGCATCCTTCTCACCTCCCACCTTCACTCTCCTCTCCTCCCCATCCTCAGTATTCAGGTCTATCCCTCTTCATGGACCCCTCTCTGGAGTCCTGTCTGACCCACTGCTGGCCCCCTGCCCCTTTCCCTACCTGCCTTCTCCCCCTGGAAGTGGGGCAAAGCCTGGTGATGTATGGAGGCCATGCTCCTCCTGGTCCTGGTGAGGGAGTGGGCAGGACAGCTGCTCCTGAGCACCCACCCTGGGGCTGAGCTCCAGGGATGCCCATCATGGAGAAGGTATGTTAGATCATGATGACCATAATTTAAAAGCCCAACAGCCATCAGTGTTTTGTGCTTTGTGACCTCATATACCTTTCCAGCAATTCTATGATGTAAACACCATAATTCCCCTCGCCCTTATTTTTTATAGTTAGGTAAGCTGGGGCACAGAGACTATAGTTAGGTAAGCTGGGGCACACAGAGAGGTGAAGTAACTTGTCCAAGATCACGTAGTGATCTTGGCAAAGCTGTTTTGTTTTTATTTGTGCAAGATAGGGGTACTATAAAAAAACAAACAGAAAATCACAATAATATTATCACATCTCCCATGTTAACAGTGATTTCTGAAGAAGTATCCTGGCCAGTGTCACACATGCAGCTCTCAAGTGGCAAAGCCGGGACCTGGGTCCTTGGCTCATACCATCTACCTCTCTGTGCAGGTGGGACAGGTACCTGTAAACTGTCCCAACTCAGACCTGGGTGCTACACCTGTTACCAAGGTCCTGTCCCCTGGATGCTTCAGAAATGACCCAGCATTTCGGCCCTGAAACCTCAAAAATGAGAGGCGGAAAATGCAGCAGCATTCTTACCTCGACATGTGTTCTCACTCTCATTCCGGAAGACCGCTGCCCCAGAGACAGGCTCATAGCCTGGGCTGCATGTGCAGTAGTAGCCCCCTTCCGTGTTCAGGCAGTCTGCTGAGCTTCCGCAGTCCACTGGTGAGGGTGGTCCACACTCGTTGATGTCTGGAACACAACAAGGCAAAGGGTCACTGCCCAAAGATGTGTGTCCCCTCAAGACAGAGATCCCATCCCTACCTGACTCTGCAGCACTGGGCCTGAGATGTAATCCATGTCTTTTTGGAACGATTTAGACTCTTGGTCAGTACTGCTGAATCTAGGATGCAGCTGCAATAAGCCATCCCTGAAGCTTGTGCAGTCAGCTCTGATCTTCCTAGCCCTCTGACTGGCACCCCAGATTGGGACACAGTGGGCAGTGCTGAAGCGGGGAGTGGGTAGAAGTTCGGCATCTCCCTCCTCAGTCCCGAGAGGACAAACTGAGGCTCAGACTCCAGACTCTGGAAGACCTAGCTCCTCTCCAGGAAGCCAGGATTATTTATGTCTCATCTCTCCACCTTTGCATCTTTTTGTTTTTCTTTTTTCTGTGCTTGACTGTCCTGAGCACAAAGACGGAAGCACCCATTGAATATCCATGTCTCCCATGGGTACTGGTCTGTACCCCACATTCTCTGCATGTCCTGCCACCACCCCAAGTCTTCGTACCATCACAGCTCTCCAAGGGGTCCGTGAAGATCTCCCCAGAGGAAGAAATGAATCCTGGAGCGCAGCGGCAGGCGGTGCCATTGACACATGAGGAGTTCGGAGGGCACCGCAGAGCGCAGGCTGTGAGGGGCAGAAGTGCGGATGGAGACTGTCATCAGAAGTTCCCGAGAATGAAAGAAAGCTATCCTCTGGGGGTCCATGGGCAGAAGAAGGGAAGGAAGCATGAAATGGGGGGAAGGGAGAGAGGAAGGGGGAGAGACAATGCTATCGAAAGGGGAAGAGCTCAGAACACTCTGGGCATTTGGGTAGAAGAAACAACTTCTCTTGTTCCCAGAGAACCACTTCTGAACCTCACTTGAAAAATAAGTCTCCTTCTCTCTTGTCGGTGAGAGAACCCAGACCCTGGCATGCATTCTCCATCTTTCCCCAGACTCACCTTTACTGTTCTGGGCTGTCGATCTCATTGGAAACAGCAGCAGCACCAAGAGTCCTGGGGCAGAAAGACAGAGATGACAAAGATAGGAAAATGGAGCTTCAATTTCAACCCTTTCCATGTGGCCACTGCCTCCTGGGGAGATGGTGGTGTCTCCACTGCCCACCACTTTCCAGCAGCCTCCCCAAGGTTCCTGTGCTTTGCACAGAACTGAGGACTCTGCCTTTCCCCTGCATCTCCTGGGACCCCCCAAGGAATCAGTTACTGACAGGCACAGCCCTCATTGAACCTCAGGTGCTAGATGTAAAGGGACAGAGTATACACAGCTGATGACAAGGACGCATCTTAGAAACTCCAACCTCTCCCAAATGAGGGGGCATATTTGAAGGAGGAAGAAAGTCCTCAGATTGGTGCCTTTGCCCATAGTAAAGTCCTTGGTCCTCTGGCAATGGCTGAAATCTCTCTGGATTTCTCTCCAGGATGGTCTCTCCTGTTCAAGTTACATGTTTCAGGACACATAGGAAGAGCATGGATATTGCAGTCCAGGTTTGGAGTTAGACAGTCCAAGCCCTACCTCATGATGATGTCAGCAGGACATGGAACTCTGGAATCAGGAGAGGGTGAGGACAGGTAGATATGAGAGCTAAGGTATCTGCAGGTAGATCCAGTCTGCCCTGGATTAAGTGGTTTCTCTAGGTTCAGCAGCCGTGGCTGCTATGTTTCACCACAGATGAGCTCCTGGCCTTTCTAGAGTGCACTGATGTCACAGCTCCTCTCTTTGATCTCAGTTCAGCCCTGAAATGAATCACTGACAGCATCAGGCTTTGTGATATGAAACCACTGTGTGTGTAAAGTGATCAAGTCTACCCTACAATCAGTACACAGTCTTTCATCCCATCCAAGTGAGCAGTTGAACCCTAAAAATCTTTTCAGAGCTGTGTGCCTTACAGGATCTTTCTTCTTAGGCACAGATAAAAAAGAATTCCTCTTCCAGGCTGTACTGCCATTTCAACACTATTATGTGACAGAGGATCCTAGTGGAGAATGGATTTGAAGACCCAAGTCTGCATACAAACTTTCACTTGGTGGCCACCTGTCTTTCGAAATCCCACTGTCCTTTGAATCACAATTTCCCTAATGCAAAGTGAGTTGTTTTTCAGTTGCTAAGTCGTGTCCACCTCTTTGTGGCCCCATAGACTGCAGCACATCAGGCTCCTCTGTCCTCCACTACCTCCCAGAGTTTGCTCAACCTCATGTCCATTGAGTCAATGATGCTATCCAGCCATCTCCTCTTCTATTGTGCCCTTTTCCTCATGTCCTTGATTTTTCTTAGCATCAGGGTTTTTTTCCAGTGTGTCAGCTCTTTGCATCAGGAAGCCTAAGTATTGGAGCTTCAGCTTCAGCATCAGTCCTTTCAATGAATATCCAGAGTGGATTTTCTTTAGAATTAACTGGTTTGATCAAATGAGTGCAATGGTAGTAGTAGCATAATAGCATGAGCTTTATTTCAGTTGTAGATGACTGAAGACTAATAAGGATTAGTTGATATTATGGTTAATTTCATGTAGCCTTGTGGCTGGGCTGCTGTACCCACATATTTGGTCTCACACTAGTCTAGATATTGCTGTGAAGGTTTTACATGAACTAGCATTGTTTGGCAGGAAAAATAATTTCTTTCATCTTTATCTTATATTGGACCATAGTTGATTAACAATGTTAGGTTAGTTTCAGGTGTATAGCAAAGTGATTCAGTTATAGATGTATCTATTCTTTTGTAAATTATTTTCCCATTTAGGCTATTACAGAATATTGAGCAGAGTTCCTTGTGCTATGCAGTAGGTGCTTGTTGATTATCCATTTTAAATATAGCAGTGGGTACATGTGAATCCCAAACTCCCAATCTATCTTTCATCCCCCACTTCCCCCCTGTAATCATAAGCTTATTTTCTAAGTCAGTGAGTCTGTTTCTGAGTTAACATTTAAATTAGTAGACTCTGAATAAAGCACATTGCTGCTGCTACTAAGTCACTTCAGTTGTGTGCGACTCTGTGTGACCCCATAGATGGCAGCCCACCAGGCTCCCTCATTCCTGGGATTCTTTAGGCAAGAATACTGGAGTGGGTTGCCATTTCCTTCTCCAATGCATGAAAGTGAAAAGTCAAAGTGAAGTCACTCAGTCATGTTGGACTCTTCGCGACCCCATGGACTGCAGCCTACCAGGCTCCTCCATCCATGGGATTTTCCAGGCAAGAGTACTGGAGTGGGATGCCATTGCCTTCTCCAAATAAAGCACATTACCCTCCATAATTTAGGTGAACCTCATCCAATCAGTTGAAGGCCTAAGAGGAAAAAGAAAATTGACCTCCTTGAAGAAAAAAGAAATCGCTTCTGGAGGCCCTTGAATGTGAGATGCAACATCAGGTCATCCTGGGTTTCCAGTGTGCTGCTGGTCCTTGAGATTTTTGGACTTTCCAACCTCCAAAATTTCTTGAGTCAGTTTCTTAAATAAAATCCTTTCTCACCTCTACAGATTCATCTATTGGTTCTGTTCCTCTTGAGAACCTGGGCTAATACAGGTGGTAAAATGAGAAATCCTAGTTAAGTTTCACTAGCAATGCATTTCACCAACTTGGGACTTTCCTAGTAGTCCAATGGGCAAGAATCTGCCTGCCAATGCAGAGGACGCAGGTTTGATTCCAGGTCCAGATGGTCCCACATGCTGCAGAACAACTTAACCCCATGAGCCACAGCTACTGAAGCCCACACACCTAGAGCCCATGCTCTGCAATGAGAAGCCACCAGAGTTTGGAGGAGAATGGGTTCATATAGATGTATGGCTGAGTCCCTTTGCTGCCCACCTGGAAATATCATAAGTTTGTTAATTTGCTATGAAAAGTAAAAGGGAAAGCCACTCAGTTGTGTCCAACTCTTTGGACCCCATGGACTATACAGTCCATGGAATTCTCCAGGGCAGAATAGTAGAGTGGGCAGCCTTTCCCTTCTCCTGGGAATCTTCCCAACCCAGGAATCAATCTCAGGTCTCCCACATTGCTTGCAATTCTTTACCAGCTGAACGACAGTGGAAGCCCAAGAATACTGGAGTGGCTAGCCTATCCATTAATAAGCTATATGCCAATATGAAATACAAAGTTTTTTAAAAGAGAGAGTTGGGGGCGGTCCTAAGATGGCGGAGGAGTAGGACGGGGAGACCACTTTCTCCCCCACAAATTCATCGAAAGAGCATTTGAACGCTGAGTAAATTCCACAAAACAACTTCTGAATGCTGGCAGAGGACATCTGGCACCCAGAAAGGCAGCCCATTGTTTTTGAAAGGAGATAGGACAAAATATAAAAGATAAAAAGAGAGACAAAAGAGGTAGGGACAGAGATCTGTCCCTGGAAGGGAGTCTGAAAAAAGAGAGACGTTTCCAAACACCAGGAAACACTCTCACCAGTGGGTCTGTGGCAAGTCTTGGAATCTCAGAAGGCAACATAACTGGGAGGACAAATAAATAAATAAATACATAAATAATTAAATCCCACAGATTCCATGCCTAATGTCAACTTCGAGTGGAAAAGCAGCTCAGATGCTGGCATCCACCGCTAGAAAGCGGGGAAGGGGCTGGGCAGGGAGGCGTGGGCTGCATTGCTTAGGGTAAGGACAAGGCCTGAATGCCCTGAAAGGCAATCTGAGGGAACTAACATGAGATATCAACCCAGACTGGGGGATAGCCAGAGAGAGGGGTGGGGGAGGAGGAGGGGAAGAGAGAGAGAGAGAGAGAGAGACAGAGAGAGAACTATCCCACGAAAAGCCCTAACCTAAGACACTGCCAGGCGTGCTCACAGAACAAAGGATTGAGCAGAGCTAGCCAGCTGCAGACCAGCCCATCCCCGACCAGAGACAAGCAGGCGGGGGCAGCCAGAGCTGGAAGGGTGCAATTGTGGCTCCAGAGAGGCATCCTCTACCAAACTGCAAGCAGGCTTCATTGCTAACCAAGATTTCTTGGGATTCTAGATGGCTGACATCCACTGGGAGGGTCATAGCTAGAGATCAGCTCCTCAGAAGAGACACACGGCACATCTGAGAAGGTGCGCCCATTGTACACCCAGAAAACTGAGCGGCTGGGACAGGGGGAGAGGATAAGATGCAACCCCAACCTGGGGGTGACTGTGCTCACCAAGCACTTGATCACCTGAGCTGCTTGGACCTGGGAAGTGTAGAAAATGCAGGCCCAACCCAGTCTGTGCCTTTGTGGTGTACCCGAGAACCTGAACCTAAGCGGCTTAGGCCTGGGAAGTGCACACAACCCAAGGCCCGCCTCAGACAGTTCCCGAAAGAGCAACCTAGAGCCTGAGAAGTGTAGACCATGAAAGCACACATGCTGTGAGCGGGGGCAAACCCAGTGTGGCTGAGACACTGCGAGCACTCCCCACACACGCCAGCGATATTTGTTTGCAGTGTTCCTCCATCCCCACAGCACGACTGAACAAGTGAGCCTAAAAAAGTAATGACCATCGCCCCCTTCTGTCAGGGCAGAAATTAACACTGAAGAGACCAGCAAACAGAAGAAGCTAAAATAAACAGAAGGAACCGCTTTGGAAGTGACAGGTGTGAAAGATTAAAACCCCATAGTTAGCACCGACTACATAGGAAGGGGCCTATAGATCTTGAGAAGTATAAGCTCGATCAAGGAACTATCTGAAAATGAATTGACCCCACACTGTCCGCAACACATCCAGATAAATTCCTAGATATATTTTTACTATTATCATTATTTAAATTAAAAAAATTAAAAAAAATTTAAGTCCTCTATTACTCCTTTAATTTTCATTTTTATAGCCTACTATTACCTTAAAAAAAAAAGACCCTATTTTTAAAACAAAATTCACCTATATATTTTATAATTTTTGTGACTTTGTTCTGGTTTTTTAATATTGTATTCTTGAGAGTCTAACCTCTACCCTAGATTTTTAATCTTTGGTTTTTGGTATTTTTAGACCCTGGTGGCTCAGACAGTAAAGTGTTGCCTGCAAGGCGGGAGACCTGGGTTTGATTCCTGAGTCAGGAAGATACCCTGGAGAAGGAAATGGCAATTCACTCCAGCACTCTTGCCTGGAAAATCCCATGGACGGAGGAGCCTGATAGGCTACAGTCCATGGGGTCGCAAAGAGTCGGACATGACTGAGCAACTTCACTTTCACTTTCACTTTCTATCAATTTTGTACCTTTAAGAACCCAATCTTTAGTACCCAGTTTTACTTGGGAGCGAGATTACTACCTGGACTGCTCTCTCTCCCTTTTGACTCTCCTTTTTCTCCACCAGGTAGCCTCTATCTCCTCCCTCCCCCTTCTTTTCTCTATCCAACTCTGTGAATCTCTTTGTGTGTTCTGAGCTGTGGAGAACACTTAGCAAACTGATTACTGGCTGGATCTGTCTCTCTCCTTTAGATTCCCCTTTTTATCCTCTTGGCCATCTCTGTCTCCTTTCTCCTTCTTCTCTTCTCTGTGTAACTCCATGAACATCTCTGAGCGGTCCAGATTGTGGAGAGCACATAGGGAAGTGATTACTAGCTAGATTGCTCTCTCCTCTTTTGATCCCCCATTGTCTCCTCCTGGTCACCTTTATCTCCCTCCTCCCTCTTCTCTTCTCCATGTAACACTGTGAACCTCTCTGGGTGTACCTCACTGTGGAGAAACTTTTCATCATTAACCAAGATGTTTTATTATTGGTGCTATATAGATGGAAAAGTCTTGAGGCTACTGTAAGAATAAGACTGAAAACCAGAGGCAGGAGGCTTAAGTCCAAAACCTGAGAATACCAGAGAACTCCTGACTCCAGGGAACATCAATCAATAAGAGCTCATCAAAAGCCTCCATACCTACACTGAAACCAAGCACCACCCAAGAGCCGACCAGTTCCAGAGCAGGACATACCATGCAAACTCTTTAGCAACACAGGAACATAGCCCTGAGCTTCAATATATGGGCTGCACAAAGTCACACCAAACCCATAGATATCTCAAAACTCATTACTGGGCACTTCATTGCACTTCAGAGAGAAGAAATCCAGCTTCATCCACCAGAAAACCGACACAAGATTTCCTAACCAGGAAACTTTGACAAGCCACCCGTCCAACCCCACCCACAGTGAGGAACCTCCACAATAAAGAGGGACCACAAACTGCCAGCATACAGAAAGGCCACCCGAAACAGAGCAATATAAACAAGATGCAAAGGCTGAGAAATACTCCGCAACTAAAGGAACAGGATAAATGCCCACCAAACCAAACAAAAGAGGAAGAGATAGGGAATCTACCTGATAAAGAATTCCAAATGATGATAGTGAAAATAATCCTAAATCTTGAAAACAAAATGGAGTTACAGATAAATAGCCTGGAGACAAGGATTGAAAAGATTCAAGAAATGTTTAACAAGGGCCTAGAAGAAATAAAAAGGGGTCAATATATAATGAATAATGCAATAATAAGATAGAAAACACTCTAGAGGGAACCAAAAGTAGGATAACGGAGGCAGAAGATAGGATAAGTGAGGTAGAAGATAGAATGGTAGAAATAAATGAAGCAGAGAAGAAAAAAGAATTAAAAGAAATGAGGACAACCTCAGAGACCTCGGGGACAATGTTAACCACCCCAACATTCGAATCATATGAGTCCCAGAAGAAGAAGATGAAAAGAAAGACCATGAGAAAATACTTGAGGAGATAATAGTTGAAAACTTCTCTAAAATGGGGAAGGAAATAGCCACCCTAGTCCAAAAAACCCAGAGAGTTCCAAACAGGATAAACCCAAGGCGAAACACCCCAAGACACATATTAATTAAATTAAACAAAGATTAAACTCAAAGAACAAATATTAAAAGGAGCAAGGGAAAAACAATAATAACACACAAAGGGATTCCCATAATGATAAGAGCTGATCGTTCAATAGAAAGTGTTCAGGCCAGAAGGGAATGGCAGGACATACTTAATGTGATGAAAGAGAAAAACCTACAACCCAGATTACTGTACCCAGCAAGGATCTCATTCAAATATGAAGGACAAATCAAAAGCTTTACAGACAAGCAGAAGCTGAGAGAATTCAGCACCACCAAATGCTAAAGGATCTTCTCTAGACAGGAAAGACAGAAAAAGTGGATAAACTCGAACCCAAAACAACAAAGTAAATGGCAACTGGATCATACTTATCAATAATTACCTTAAACGTAAATGGGTTAATGTACCAACCAAAAGACAAAACGGGCTGAATGGATACAAAAACAAGACCCCTATATATGTTGTCTACAAGAGACCCACCTCAAAACAAGGGAAACATACAGACTGAAAGTGAAGGGCTGCAAAAAGATATTTCATGCAATTGGAGACCAAAAAAGAAAAAAAAAATACAAAGCAGGAGTAGCAATACTCATATCAGATGAAATAGACTTTGAAAGAAAGGCTGTGAAAAGAGACAAAGAAGGATACTACATAATGATCAAAGGATCAATCCAAGAAGAAGATATAACAATTATAAACATATATGCACCCAACATAGGAGCATTGCAATATGTAAGGCAAATGCTAAGAAGTGAAAAGGGGGAAATTAACAATAACACAATAATAGTGGGAAATTTTTTTACCTCGCTCACACCTATGGATAGATCAACTAAATAGAAAATTAACAACGAAACACAAACTTTAAATGATACAATAGCCAGTTAGACATAACTGATATCTATAGGACATTTCACCCCAAGACAATGAATTTCACCTTTTTCTCAAGTGCACATGGAACCTTCTCCAATTTAGATGACATCCTGGGCCATAAATCTAGCCTTGGTAAATTAAAAAAAAAGAAAATCACTCCAAGCCTCTTTTCTGATCACAATGCAGTAAGATGAGATGTCAATTACAGGAGAAACACTATTAAAAATTCCAAAATATGGAGGCTGAACAACACGCTGCTGAATAACCAATAAATCACAGAAGAAATAAAAAAGAAATCAAAATATGTACAGAAATGAATGAAAATTAAAACACAACAACCCCATGCCTATGGGACACTTTAAAAGCGGTGCTAAGGGGAAGGTTCATAGCAGTACAAGCTTACCTCAATAAACAAGAAAAAAGTCAAATGAATAACCTAACTCTACACTTAAAGTAACTAGAAAAGGAAGAAATGAAGAACCCCAGGGTTAGCAGAAAGGAAAGACATCTTAAAAATTAGGGCAGAAATAAATGCAAAAGAAACAAAGGAGACCATAGCAAAAATCAAGAAAGCCAAGCTGGTTCTTTGAGAAGATAAATACAATTGGCAAACCATTTTCCAGGCTCATCAAGAAACAAAGGAAGAAGAATGAAATCAACAAAATTAAAAATGAAAATGGAGAGATCACAATAGACAGGATCATAAGAGAATACTATCAGCAGCTATATGCCAATAAAATGGAAAACTTGGAAGAAATGGACAAATTCTTAGAAAAGCACAACTTTCCAAAACTGAACCAGGAAGAAATAGAAAATCCTAAGAGACCCATCACAAGCATGGAGATTGAAACTGTAATCAGAAATCTTCCAGCAAACAAAAGCCCAGGACCAGACGGCTTCACAGCTGAATTCTACCAAAAATTTAGAGAAG
>NW_024080471.1:0-15115 GCF_014754425.2 Oryx dammah
GCTCAAATCATGCCAGAAGTGACCACCCTCCCTGAGTGTAGGGAGGGAACCCTGGGCAGAGACTGGATGGCAGGACATCTCGTTGGAATCCACCGTGTTCTGTGCACCAGGCTGTGTGCAAGCGTCAGCTCGTGTAGTAGCCCCCACTGGAACCCTATGAAGTATAAAGAGCTTTCCTCATTTACGGATGGAAAAGTTTACGCTTAGAGAGGCTCAGAAACTGGCCCTAAAACATGGACCTCTGCTGCCTCCAGAGTCTTAATTAAGTGGAGGCTGCTCTGTGACATGCTGCTTCATCTTTCCCTTAAAAAAAAAAAAAAACAACAAAACTTACTTTGAAGTATAACTTAAATAATTTACACATATGCTAAACGTACAGCTTGATGACTTTTCACAGATTGAAGGTTCCTGTTTACCTGTCTTTTGTCTGCACCAGGTCTTTGTTGTCACGCGCAGTCTTTCTCTAGTTGTGGCGTGCACGCTGCAGAGCACACTGGCTCAGTTGTGGCTGGGGGGCTTTAGATGCCCCACTTGCTTGTGGGATCTCAGTTCCTTGACCAGGGATTGAACCCACCATTTCGAGTGAGAGCAGAGTCGAGTCAGTTGAAAGCTGTAATTGGAAAAGAAGCAGCAGTCATTGACCTCAGCCGAGAGAGGGGATGTTAGGTATTTTGTGGGTTTCACGGAGATTGTCTCATCTCATTCTGTCGTGGTCTCAGAGTGACCTTGTTTGATGTGGATGTTCTATGAAATTGTTCACATCCTACGGGAGAACATTATGCCCTGGCTGTGTCACATGGGTTTGTAATGTTGAGCTTTGGCTGTGAGCCGCAGATCAGCTCATGGATACTGGGGGCTGCTGGTTTGTTTTTTTTTTCTCAAGGAAAACTTCTAGGTTTTGTTTGCCGTAAATCTACACTTTACAGTATGGGTGTTCTTAACATAGGATTGACCTTTGGTAGATACTGATGCCTTAAGATGCTGGATAAGAATTCTGAACAGAAAGTATATTTAGAACGTTGCCCTTTGGATTCTTGTTTCCAGGCTTCTTAAGTGACTGGGTTGCCCTATGTGGACTAGTTTTTAGTGGTTTTAGGTAATCCACCTGAAGTCACATGAGCCTTTGGCAGTTGCTCTTTCACACCAGACCCTTCTCTCCTTACCTGTTGAGTGAGGGCAGTTATAACACTGACCCAAATTTCTTAATGACCCTCTGTGATGTCATATTCTAGTCTCATGATTGTATGATACCTGCTAATTTATACCGTAAGTAAGTAAAGTTGCTCAGTCGTGTCCGACTCTTTGCGACCCCATGGACTGTAGCCTACCAGGCTCCTCTGTCCATGGAGTTTTCCAGGCAAGAATACTGGAGTGGGGTGCCATTTCCTTCTCCAGGGGATCTTCCTGGCCCCGGGATCGAACCCCAGTCTCCAACATTGCAGACAGACGCTTTACCATCTGAGCCACCAGGGAATTTATACTGTACTTCCAAAAAGAATTCGAGGTGGCCAAAGTGATATTCCTTCCCTCTGAGCATTCCAACCACGTCTTTTCCCCCCTTTTTTCTTTCCTTTACCTTATGGCCTGGCCTAAATAAACAGTCATGATTGTGAGACAGCTCTCTGCCTGCAAAGAAAAAAAATTTTTGGAAGTTGGGGTGGTTCTTCATCTAAGAAAACTACATCTAAGGATATCCCATGGAAGTACTGAAAAAATTCATTGTCTTTGCTTTAAAATGTTTTTAAAATTTTTTCATAATTTTTTTAACTTAAATTGAAGTGCAGTTGATGTACAATATCATGTTTCAGATGTACAGCACAGAGGTTCACAACTTTTAAAGGTTATACTCCATTTTTAGCTATTATGAAGTATTGGCTGTGTTCTCTGTGCTGTATAGTGTATCCTTGTAGCTTATTTATTTTTATACATAGTAGTTTGTGTCTCTTACTCTGCTACCCCTAACTTGGCCTTACCTCTTCATTCTTCCCACTGGCAGCCAGTAGTTCTCCATATGTGTTCTGATTGCTTGCTTGCTTTCCTTTTTTTTTTTTAATACTTATTTTTATTTGGCTGTACCAGGTCTTAGTTGCAGCTCGAAGGATTTCTTGGTTGTGGCATGTGGGACCTTAGTTCTCTGACCAGGGATCAAACCCAGGCCCCTTGCATTGGGAGCATGGAGTCTTAGCCATTGGACTGCCAGGGAAGTCCCTGATGGCTTTTCAAGTCGGGAGTGAGCAGAAGTATCTTAGTTGGATGAACCCTGCATTCTGGTTGTTCACGAAGTGTTAGAGGCTTGTATGTCACGTGGGATCCTCTTAGACTCCTGCCCTTTCACAGGGGCAAGGGACTGGGCTTGATCGTGTTTTTCTAATTTTCTTATCAGAGCATTTTACTTCCTGATCCCTGGCCCCTCCTTTGCTGCTTCAGTGCTTGTAAATGTAGCCTTATCTGTGAGCTGCAGCTGTGTGTGACTTCTCATCTGGTTTCATGGACCAGCATGGGAAACCAGCTAGTGTGAGTGGTGAGTTGTACCTTGCATCATCCAGCATGACCATATTCAAGAAAAGGGAGGGAAAAGAGAAGAGGACTTGGAGCAATTGAATAAGAGCCTCAAACCAATACAAGAAGGTGAAAGAACCAAGAGGGGAGCTAGAAAGTAGATATTTTGGGAGTTGTGTGGCACTTTGTGTGCATCTTTTGATTTACGTCTTAATTTTATTTTTGTCTAAATATATGGCTGTTTATCCCATTGAAATGCCTTGAAATGGCATCTAAATTCATAAATACCCAGATTTAGTTATGTGTACTTTTCTGATATTTCAATGTCTGTATTCCTGTATTAATAGCTACTGATTATTATCCTTTTATAGTAGGTTTTACTGTGCCCGATGGCAAGTCCTGACACATCATTTTCAGTATTGTCATGCCTATTATGACTTTCCCCCTCCGTGCCACAGCCCTTAAATCCTGTGGGAGTTTTAGTTTGAGGAAAATTAACGTCTTAAAAAATCTCCTGTTTGTCCATTGATTAAGGTTCATATTTCTTTAATCTGCTAGTGAGATTTTTGAAACTGTTTTCCTTCATTTAGGTTTTGCAGACTTTCCATCATTTTCCTTCTCGGGAAGGTCCCCTGGAGGAGGAAATGGCAACCCACTCCAGCATTCTTGCTTGGGAAATCCCATGGAGAGAGGAGCCTGGAGGGCTACAATCCGTGGGGTTGCAAAGAGTTGGACACAGCTTGCACACACACACGCACACACACACGCACGCACACACACACACCCTCCAGTGAGGCTTTCAGAAGTGTTTTCCTTCACATAGATTTTTCAAATTCATCATCTTTTTCTTAGGTACCTTGTTCTTGCCATTATGAATAGAAACTTTTCTATTTTACTTTGTCGTAGTCAGGAAGGATTTTTGTGTATGTATGTTTTTAGTGTGTTTCTCAACAATTATTGATTGGTTCTCTTGGTTTCTAGGTGAATGACATCTGAAAATGACAGACTCCTTTCTAGCAACGTCTAATCTTTTACTGTAGAATCAGGCCATACATTTAACTGAACATGTCAGCTATTTGGGGCTCCCCAGGTGGTGCTAGTGGTAAAGAGCCTGCCTGCCAGGGCAGGAGACATAAGAGACATGGGTTTGATCCCTGGGTCAGGAAGATCCCCTGGAGGAGGGCATGGCAACCCACTCTAGTATTCTTGCCTAAAGAATCCCATGGACAGAGGAGCCTGGCAGGGTACGGTCTATAGCGTCGCAGAGTTGGACACGAATGAAGTGCCTTAGCACGTTCAGCTATTTACACCTAGTAAACAGAGGAGAGTATAGATTTCAACAATCCTGGCTCCTCTTTCTTACTCCATGGACATTTCTAGGCCCTTCCCTTGGCTGGTTACTGATACTTCCTTGTACCTTTCCTCAGGTGCATGTGTTTTTTTGTTTGTTTCAAACAAACATATCCCAACTATATCATAATCAAAGGAAAACTGACTTTGTTGTTTCCCACTCACAAGCCTACTTTGGAAGCTAACCTAAGTGTAAGAGGCCCCCCCCCACCCCCACCCACCGTGTTTCCGGTTTAATTGTGTTAAGATGTTCTGTACAGAGTTGAATACTGATGAGGGCAGCTGTCCTCTTGTTCCCTCCTTCAGTGCTTCAATTGGGAGTGCTTCTAGTGCTTTATTGATGAATACATTGTCCGACAAGAGCATTTGGGTAGAAGCCTGGACGTAGGATTTTGCTTTGTTTGGTATCTCGTGTGAGCTGAATTTTTGGTGAATGTTTTGCATCTGTTAATATCTTAAAAATCTTAATGAAATACAGTAATATAACACCTCATGTTGAACTATCCACTTGTTCTTGGGATACACTTTACTAGGTAATATTTTTTCATTTTAATTACATTGCTGTATTCATATTCATTCTGCTAATATTTTAGTTAAGATTTCCTTACATGTATTATACAGAAATGGCCTTTGGCTTCTTTGTTGTACAGTTTTGGAAGCAGGGTCATTTTGGGTAGCTTTCCTTGATTTTTTTTTTTTTTTTTTTTTTAGTTTGTATAACATGACAGTTATCTTTATTGTAAATATTTGGTGGAACTTTATGTAAAACAAAAAATCTGGCATGGTATCTTTTCTAGATAGGAGAGACTTTGAGAAACATAAGAAGATTTCATGGTGGGAAAATAGTTGTGGCAAATAACCTATTAGGGATGCAGGTGGGCCTGTCACACATCAGTGATGATGCTTTTTAAAAAATGACAGGTGTGCCTACACATTCTTGTCTGTAGTGAGACAAGAATGTGTGTGTGTTGCTCACACACGGTTGGGGTCATGAAAATGCTCCTCAAGGCTTTTTAGTAACCACTGTTTTTTCAGGATTGCAGAATTTACCTTAGTATTTTGGTCGGAGTAAATAGTACCAGATTATGTCCACGTATCAATGTTCTTTGCATAATTATCCTCAGACATATTCAGAATACCATTTGGCAGACTTGGTCTGGTCAGAGCTTTCAGCTTGGTTGGTTGCAGCCAGTTCAATGCCTGTGCAGGTCTTAAAACATCCAGGATTTCTGTTCTAACATACTAACATGATCTGTGTGTTCCTTAAAAATATTGGATTCTGCAAAATCGCACACTAAAGGTATCAGGGCTTACAGGGACAATAGTGTTAAGGCAGGCCAGTCTCTCTGTCATGTAACCGGAGAACTAAACAGACAGTTTTGGTAACTTGGGAGATGTAACTTGGACTTGTGGAGTAGTTTTCAATAGATCAGCAACTTTCAAGTGAACTGCCAATGCTAGGAGTGCCCGCTGTGTGCCCAGGACTCAGCCTTTGGAGATAGAAAGATAAAAAAGGTCTTTGTCCTTGAAGTTCACCTGGACAGGAGTCTTTGAACTTCTGTGGTCTTCTGACCTCTTAGTCCCTCCGCCTGTTCCTCGTCACCCCTTAGAATTTGTCTGTCTCAGGCCTTCCCTGGTTCAGGCGCGTGAAGGGGCCTCTTACAGTCACCCTAGATGAGCAGACCTCTGCCTATTTTCACTATTTTTTTTTTTTCTGGAGGATAAACAACTACTTGTTGTAGAAACTTTGAAAAACAGATTCATTGTATGAAGACTGTGTCATCAGTGCCATCCCCCAGAACCCCCTTTATTGCTCTGGGTTATGTGCTGCTATCATTTCGAGTGCCTCCAAGGACTGATGTGGATCTTTTCAGCAAGCAAAATGGGGATCGTGTTGTTCATCCCACCCTGTCCTTCTGCTGTTGAGTGCCTGTGACAGTCATCGCTTGTTCTTAATTATGGTAGTGTAGTTATTCCTTTGTTAGAATAAACTAATATTTGTCGGTGCCTATATTTCCTGCTTCTGCAGTAACAGATTACACACACACACATGTAGTTGTTTGGTGGTGGTTTAGTTCTAAAGTTGTGTCCAACTCTTCGTAACCCCGTGAACTGTAGCTCACCATGTTTGTGGTTTTGGACAACATAAATGCATTTTCTTACAGTTCCGTAGAAGTACAGCACAGGTCTCCCTGAGCTAAAACCAAGGTGTGGCAGGGCTTCTTCACCTTCATTTCTGGAGGTTCAAGAGAATCCATTTCTGCTTGGTCCCACTTGTAGAGGCTGCCTCTGTTCTTTGGCTGATGGTTCCTCCTCCATGTTCCAAGCCAGCAATGGCAAGATAAGTCCCTCTCACTTGGCCTCACTCTAACCTCTTCTCTGCCTTTATTTACCATTTTAAAGGACCCTTGTGATTACACTGATCTCACTCATATCCTAGGATAACCTCCTTATTTTAAGGTCAGATGATTAGCAACCTGGATTCCATCTCTTCCCTTAATTCCGCTTTGTCATGTAAGTTACATATTCACAGGCTGTGGGATTTAGGATGTCTGTATCTTTGGGGCGGGTTGGAGGCGTTTCTGCCCTTGCTTGTCTCCTGTGGCTGATGAATTGGTTGGTTGTGTTAGTGTGGATGACAACTTTCATATGTCCATCTCTGTGTATCTCTGGTTAATCCATGGACCACCTTCCTGTAAATGGAATATTTCAAAGTGATTATTCTCATATGCTTGACCAAAAAAATAAAAAATAACAATATTAAAACTCCAGTCTTGATTGGGTAGGAGAACAGGAGGCAAGTGTAGTGTTAAAGAGAAATTTTCAGAGCTGGGAGGAGATCATTTTGTCCCTCTGTTGCATCCCACTTAGAGTGTATGTTTCTGTTTCTCATTATAGCTTTTTTGTATTCCCTGTGGCTTCTGACGAATGTTAGACACGTTTATTTGGTATCTATTTGCTAAATAAACAAGGAAGTTACACACACGTGCGTGCACACACATGCACACACACACTTCATCATTAAATACCTGGTTTTCACTCCGTTCTTTTCTAATATTAAGTCTTAGTAGATTTACCATAGTTAATTCTTCAGTGTTTTGGACACTGCCAGCTGTTTTGTGTTTAAATGTAGTACTGTCTCAACATCATGAAAATGGGGGATGTTGGTTTTCATACCAAGCATGTACTTGGATGATTTTAATTGTTCTGTTTTGCAATTTTTTTTTTTTTTTTTTGCCACCCTGTGAAGAATCCAGAATTTTAGTTCCCTGACCAGTGATCAAACCTGTGCCCCTTGTAGGGGAAGCACTGAGTCCTAACCACTGGACTGCCAGGCAGTTCCCCTGTTTGCTTATTTTAAAGGCTAAGCATGTGTCCTGTGTTCTCATTCCCTCTTTTCTTCTTCTTTTTTTAATACAAAAAGTTTATTACAAGAACTCCACAAATTTATTTAAATACCAGTTGTCAGAAAGAAAGAATGACACCAAGCGTTACTTTGATACAGTCAGAATAAAACAATGCTTAAAATGACCTTTACACAGCCCTTTTTCCTTGGCACCCAGATGTCTTTGAGAATTAAGGCTTTTGGGTTGGAGGAATGAATGTGTCTTCATCTCCCAGGGCTGCCATAACAAAGTATCACAAACTTGGTGGCCTAAAACTGCAGAAATTTGGGACTTCTCTGGTGGTCCAGTGGTTAAGAGTCTACCTTCCAATGCAGAGGACACAGGTTCAAACCCTGGTCAGGGAACTGCTACAGGGTACAAGCCTGCATGCAGTGAAGACCCAGTGCAGCCAAAATGGAAAAAAAAAAAAAAAAACCACACACACACACACAAAATGACAGAAGTGTATTCTCTCACTGTTCTGGAGGCTGACAATCTGAAATCAAAGCATTGGCAGGGCTGTGCTCCCCCGGAAGCCTTGAGGGAGGATGCTTCCTGCCTCTGCCAGCTTCTGGTAGTTCCAGGCGTTCCCGGGCTTGCAGCTGCAGCATTGCCGTCTCTGCTCCGCAGTCACGTGGCATTGTCCCTGTGTGTCTGTGTTTCCCCTTCTTGTAAGGACACCAGTCATGTTGGATGAGGGCCCATCCTAATGACCTCATCTTAATTTCATTACATCTATCTGCAAAGCCCTTATTTCCAAATAAGGCCATACTCACAGGTACCATGGGGTTAGGCCTTCAGTGTATCTTTTTGTGGTGGGGACAGGGGGGCACGCTTTTCAACCCATAACTGGGTGAGCTGTGGAAAGGTCACACTGAGCCTCTGCCACATACAGCACAACACCTCTATTGGGTTGCAACAGTGGTCCATCAAACACACAAGCAGGTATGGGCAGCCCACTCAAGGGCTCATAATAAAGCTGCAAGCAGCCTCATGCGCCCAAAGGGTCAGGCTTCGCCACCGAATGAACGCAGGTCAGGCTGGTTGGCTTCCTGCCCAATGGGTGCAGCTTTCGGTTTTCAAAATCTCTTGGATTTGGATCGATGACCCAATTGATCCTTGATTCCTAACAGTGGGTTTGTGAGCTTTCTGGGCACTTCTGTCAAGGGAGAGTTACTACACATGGACTAATTTTTTTTTTTTTTTCTTCCCCTCTCTCTATCTGGAAAGTGACTCAACCCGAGGTATCAAGAAGCTGACTTAGTTTGACCACCATGTCTTCATGTCCAACCAGAATAGAAACTTTATTCTGACAATTAATCTCTTGCTCGATGTTAAACCTTCTGTCTCCCTCACAGCAAAGCAGATACTCTCCAGACACCAACAACCCCCAAGTCACAAAGCCAGGCTTCTGTTGAACCAAAGCATTGTGCCTCTCCCCTCTCCAGAGGAGTTGGCGCCCACAGAACGTCAGCACAGAAGCCAAACCCCTAGCTACCTTAGAAGAAGCAAGCAAAGTGTGAGTGGGAAGTCAACTGGCTACCCCCTCCCCACCAGCAACAGCAGAGGAAACAGACACAGCTTTCTAGCTGCGAAAGTAGGAAGCAGTTTGCTTACATCCCCACATTGTAACTGCTTACCGAAAGCTGCTAGAAGGAACATCCATCCAGAACGGTATTAGACATTGTTGAAGCATGTTCATTGTAACAGTCCTTAGGGCAGAAGTATTGAAAACATCTGGAATGTCAGGGAGATGGCTATCAGTGAGATGGGACATTCGTGATATCAGAAATCTTCAGAGGAACATTTAGTCACAATACTTAAAATATAGTAAGTGTGGTAAGGGGACACAGTATACCTATGTGGTGAAGTAAAAGTCGCTCAGTCCTGTCCGACTCTTCGCAACCCCATGGACTATACAGTCCATGGAATTCTCCAGGCCAGAATAGGAGTGGGTAGCCTTTCCCTTCTCCAGAGGATCTTCCCGACCCAGGAATCGAACCAGGGTCTCCTGCATTGCAGGCGGATTCTTTACCAACTGAGCTATCAGGAAGCCCTATAATACGAACCAGTTTTTATCAAATGTATTAAGCATAAGGTCTAACAGGGAGGGATAACAATACTTTTTGTAATAGACTGCTTATTTACTTCAGTCTTCTGCTTCTTTGTAATAAATCTGTTCTTTCTCTTTTCTTTCCCCTCCTCCCAACTAAGTCCGTTGGTCCAGGGGCCTGCTATCTTTGCAGGGAAAACTGTATTCTCTTACATTCAATCATAGCACTATCCTCATTGCGGCCAGGTATCAGCTCAGTTTGGGGGATGTCATAGGAATTACTGTTCCAAGCAGGATGCCCGGGACCCCCAGGGCAGGATGGTGATGGAGGAAGAGAACCTGATGGGGAAGAGAGATATTTGGCTCTGGTTCTTGCTTCCCTACTGAACAGCCCGAATGCATGGCCTCAGTTCCTCCCATGACAACAGGTTTTCCCTAGAGTCCCTCTTGAGTAGGTGACTGATTTTTCTCAGCTGCTGTGTCATAAAGGATCATCTCCAATTTTACAGCGGGGGAGTGTCGGCTTACGGGAGAAGGAAGCTTGCTGAGGTTCGTTAGACGTTAATAGCAAAGCCAGGACCCGTTCTGAGGTCTTCCAAGGGCTGCTGCAGTGTCCATTCTTCTGCTCCTGGTTTGCCAACTGGACTGCTGGCCAGAACCTCTGGCTCCCCCTTCTCAGAGCTGGCCCAGAGTGCTGGGGAAGGGGCTGGGCATCAGTAGTTTTGACTACCACCACCTCCCCCGCCCCTTTTTAAAAAAATGATTATTTGGTGATGCTAATGTGATCTTGGACTTCCTTGGTGGCTCAGACGGTAGAGAATCCGCCTGCCATGTGGGAGACCTGGGTTCGATCCCTAGGTTGGGAAGAGCCCCTGGAGGAGGGCATGGCAACCCACTCCAGTATTCTTGCCTGGAGAATCCCCACGGACAGAGGAGCCTGGCAGGGTACAGTCCATGGGGTTGCAAAGAGTTGGACACGACTGAGCGACTAAGCACAATGCAGTCTTGGTACTGGATTTCGGGAATCCTTTGTCTGCAAGGCAGTCCCTACGGGGGGTGGGGGTGGGGTGTGTGTGGGTGTGTGTGGGTGGGTGGGTGTACATACACACATACAAATGCAAGGTGAATATTTATTTTTATAGTACTTGAGTGCTTAGTACATACAGACTAATGGATGTTATATGACAAATTAGTCACCTAACAGTACTGAAGGCACTTTTAACATTTCTGGGGTGCACTTTTATTAATTTTTAAAATAGTTACAGTGATTTGGATGTGTGATATTTATATACATTTATATAATACACTTTTATAATTTATACTTTTTATTAAATGAGTGCATTTTACATGTCCTTGTTAAAAACCTTTGTTCATGGGATCATAGTGCTTATGCTGTAGCTTTCTGTCTTTTTAATTCGGGGGAGATTTTCTAAACTTAGACCTGCCTCTACTTTCATACTGATGAGTTTTCATTTCAGAAATTATGTCAGTTACAGTAGATGCTAAGCTGCTGAAAGGGAGACCCCGCCCCCGCCCAAGTTTGGTGGCTCTGAGTGTCTGTTGCTCCCACTTAACAGCCCAGGGCTCCATGAGGTTGTTCACTTGCCAGTGGGCATTGTGAGGGATGGTAAACCTGGCCTCTAGGGTGGGAGCTGGCTCCTGTCTGCCAGGTCTGGTTCCAGCCTGTGGGAAGCAGACGTGAGCCTGGATGAAACCTCTTCCCTTTTTAAAGATGTGCCTCCAGAGTTATTGCCTGCCACTTCCATTTGCCTCCCGTTGGCCAGCAATGAGTCTGGTGGTAGCACCTAGCTGGCGGAGAGGCTGGGGGGGTGTAGTCCAGCTGGGTGGACACGTGTTCAGCTCTTCTGTGGGAGGTACTGTTAGCACGAGGAGGAAGGAGAGAGTTCATGCGGGGGGTCCGCCACTTACCGTCGGGTGCAGTGTGAGCATGGTCAGCATCGATGATGGGGGAGCAGGATAGAAGTCCTAGCTGCCAAGCACAGGCTACAGTTTGGCAGGGACAGCATCTGTGAGAGCCGACGTTGGGTCATGAAAGGCTGGGAAGGGTCTGGAGAAACGGGACTGTGAGCTCCTCCAAGAGCAGAGATAGTACCTCCATCATTTGTTCTGTCTGGAGAACCTTTCCTAATGCTTTGACCATGAGCTAGCCAACCGAGGAGGGGAGGGAGAAAAGGCCCAAAGATGAAGAGGAGGTTTTTCCTGCCTGTAAGTGCGTGTGCGTCTGTTGATCCAGCGTCTGAGCGGTTGCCCTCTGCTAGGTGCGGTTCTGGGTTCTGAGCCCACGTCAGGCCCCAGCAGACCCAGCCCTGCCTATAAGCCCATACTCTAGTGAGGAGTGACAGGGTGGCAAACGAGAAAGGGAAGAGAAAAAGAAATTCCAGTGGATCCTCTGATGAAAAGAAAGCAAGGTCATGGGGTGGCAGACGACTTAGGGCTGACTCTAAGTTTGGTATAGAGCCAGCCTCTTTGGGAGATGGGAGATGACCGGTGGCCAACCTGCCGTGGGTCAGAGGGTCTAGCGTCCAACTCCCACCGCAGGAATCATGACTGTGGCCTGAGTGGGAATAGGCTTGCTGGCGTGGCCCATGTATTGTGAGCTTGGGCAAAAGAGGCAGGCAGAGGCCTCATCACAGGTGGGAGGACTGGTGGGTTATGGGAGGAAATAGCTGTTTCTGAGGATAGTGAGAAGTCTGTGCAGAGCCTGAAGCAGGGCAGTGAAGTGATCAGTTTTCTGCCTCTGATACCACTATGGATGCCGGCTGGAGTGTAGATTGTATGAGAACAAGAGTAGAAGGATCAGCAGGGCCAGCAAGGTACATGAAGAGAACTGGTGGTGGTGGCTGCCCCTTAGCTAATGAGAAGAGAAAGGAACATTCTGGATCTGTTTCCGTTAGAAACGGGGCTTTCTGATAGATTGCATGGGCACATAGCAGGGAAGAAAAGGAAAACCAAGGTCCACCCAAGAGACGCGTTTGGTTCGTTTGAGGTGCCTTAATGAGCACCACAGTCTGGAGATAGGGGGAGATTTTTCTGGCTAAGTGGTCTCAGGTCCACCTTACGCTGCATTTAAATTCAGGTCTTTGGGTTATAGCTTATACCATTGCACTGAGATCATTAGGGCACAGTAGGTGTGAGGTGTGCTCTGTTCTGTGGCTCCCTGTAGCCTTAGAAAGATGAAAGGGCATTCTTTTTATTTTTATATTAAAAAATTTTTTTAATTAATTTTTATTGGCGTATAGTGTTAGTTTCTACCATATAGCAAAATGAATCAACTGCATGTATACATATAAGCCCTCTTTTTTGGATTTGCTTCCCATTTAGGTCACTACAGAGCAGGGGATTTTTTTTAGATATAGGATTATCAAGGGTCCCCAACACCACCCTCTGGTTTGATGGGAGAGCTCATAGGACTCAGAATCTAGTCATACTTGTGGCTAAGATTTATTACAGTGAAAGGCCTTAAAGCAAAATCAGCAGAGGAGAAAAGTACCCGGAGTGAAGTCCAGGGGAAACCAGGCACGAGCTTCTAGGAGTTTTCTCCTGGGAGAGCTAATCAGGATGTACCTGATGCCCCGGTGGCAAGTTGTGCCAGCACCTGTGAAATGCTGTCTACCAGGGCAGCTCACTCAGAGACACAGCATTGACGCTTTTTACTGGGGACTGGTCCTGTAGGCACCCTCTGCTTAACATGCACCAACATTTTAGACTCCTTCAGGAAAGCAGGTGCTCATCACAAACCGATTCTTTTTAGTTTTTAGTTTTTTTTTAAAATTTATTTATGGCCACACTGAGTCTTCGTTGCTGTGCATGGGCCTTCTCGAGTCGCAGCACGCAGAGGCTGCTCTCGAGTTGCAGTACATACATGGGTTTCCCCTCCTGTTGTGGGGCACAGGCTCTAGAGCGTGTGTTCTCAGGAGGTGTGACGCACGGGCTTAGTTGCTCCCCTGCGCGTGGAATCTTTCTGGACCAGGGATGGCATCTGTGTCCCGTGCATTAGCAGGCAGATTCTTAACCACTGGACCACCAGGAAAGCCCCACGGACCATTTTGTTTCAGAAGTTTTGACACAGTAGAGCCACTTTCATCAACTTGATGGGAACCCACCCCCAAACCCAAATTCTCAGGCACCAGCCCAGAGCTACCTTTGCAAACAGTCTTCCAGAAGATAGAAGTTCGGCCTGCTACATTAACTCTTTTCTACACAGCATGTGACTCTTCTTATCCTGCCGTTCTTGTAGACTTGAATCCATGTCCTCGTTGACCTGCTTAAGGCAGACCTGTCCCCCTAGTCTCTTTGACGTGTCTTTCTGTAACCCTGAAAACTACCCCTTTATTCACTGTCTGAAGGAGGAGGGGAGAAGAGCCTCCTGTCAACACGCAGAAGCGATACATATACGTACACATATGACGCATGTGCCACCAGGATATATGTCGTCTCCTTCTTGGAGCAGCAATGGCAGCTGTAGCAAAAAGTGGCTCTTGTGCAGATCTTAAAGATCACCTGTCACGCACCTAACACTTTGTTACCTTGTTCAGGCAAGGAAATGACAGGGCATCTCCTCCCGAAGGTGAACTGCTTTGTGATGCTCAGGCGCCGTGTGACAGAGCAGATGATGTTGGTTTTATTCGTTAGTGGGTTTTGCTTCTGGAGCTTGGTTAGTTCTGCATCTCTTGAACCAGTGAAAGACATTGTTCTTGGATAGTGGGGTCCATAGAAGGACTAGGTGCTTTGGAGCTAATCCAGGATTGAGGATTGATTGTAACCCTGATACTTAGTAGTTTGGATCATTGGGCAAGTTGCTTGACCATTCTCAGCTCCTCTCTCCTCTTGTATGATGTAGGGCTGAAATGGTGGAGCCAAGGTGTGTATGAAATGAGAGACTGTATGAAAGAGCCTGCTGCAGTGCCAGAAATATAATCAATGCTTCACCATTGAGTGCTGTTATCATTTATTATTGAAAGAGAGTCCATAGAGTTAAGCATTCATTTATAAATATATATACAAACACACATATATGTATATAATATAAAATTTGTATCATTATATATGATTATGCTCCTCATTATTCAACAGGTGTGTGGGTGCTCATGTACCAGGCCATTTCTTCTGTTACCATAGTAGATAAAATACTTAGCTTTTTCTTCTGTGCATCTCAGTTCAGTCGCTCAGTCGTGTCCGACTCTTTGCAACCCCATGAACCACAGCACGCCAGGCCTCCCTGTCCATCACCAATTCCCGGAGTCCACCCAAACCCATGTCCATCGAGTTGATGATGCCATCCAACCATCTCATCCTCTGTCGTCCCCTTCTCCTCCTGCCTTCAATCTTTCCCAGCGTCAGGGTCTTTTCCAATGAGTCAGCTCTTCGCATCAGGTGGCCCAAGTATTGGAGTTTCAGCTTCAACATCAGTCCTTCCAATGAACACCCAGGACTGATCTCCTTTAGGATGGACTGGTTGGATCTCCTTGCAGTCCAAGGGACTCTCAAGAGCCTTCTCCTACATCACAGTTCAAAATCATCAATTCTTCGACGCTCAGCTTTCTTTATAGTCCAACTCTCACATCTATACATGACCATTGGAAAAACCATAACCTTGACTAGACGAACCTTTGTTGGCAAAGTAATGTCTCGCTTTTTAATATGCTGTCTAGGTTGGTCATAACTTTCCTTCCAAGGAGTTAGCATCTTTTAATTTCATGGCTGCAGTCACCGTCTGCAGTGATTTTGGAGCCCAGAAAATTAAAGTCTGTCACTGTTTCCACTGTTTGCCCATCTATTTTCCATGAAGTGATGGGACCAGATGCCA